>NW_015386374.1:285028-288328 GCF_001527695.2 Protobothrops mucrosquamatus | reverse complement strand
GGATCCTCCCAGCTACTGCCGGATGCACCAGGCCCAGATCGAAAACGGGCCGGAGACGGGCCGAAAACAGGTCGGGGCCTGGGTCTCCACCGCCCGGCCGCCCGAGTCCAGGCCACACCGGAGCCACCGACGGCCAAAGACCAGGTCCAGGCCGAGATCTTCCGAGATCTTCCGAGTCAAAACGGGGCCAGAGCTGGACGCTCCAGGGCCGAGAGCCAGGGAGCGAGGTCGGAGGGAAGCAGGGCCGGGGCCTCCACCACCAGGCCATCCGGCTCCTCCCAGCTGCAGCCGGACACACCAGGCCCGGGTCGAAGCAGGCCAGAAACGGACCGAAAACGGGCCGAAAACGGGCCCTTCACCACCCGGGCCGCCCAAGTCCTCCCAGCTGCAGTCGGATGTACCAGGCCCGGATCGAAAATGGGCCGAAAACGGGCCGAAAACGGGCCGAAAACGGGCCCTTCACCACCCGGGCCGCCCAAGTCCTCTCAGCTGCAGTCAGATGTGCCAGGCCCGGATCGAAAATGGGCCGAAAACGGGCCGAAAACGGGCCAAAAACGGGCCCTTCACCGCCCGGGCCGCCCAAGTCCTCTCAGCTGCAGTCGGATGTGCCAGGCCCGGATCGAAAATGGGCCGAAAACGGGCCGAAAATGGGCCGAAAACGGCCGAAAACGGGCCCTTCACCACCCGGGCCGCCCAAGTCCTCTCAGCTGCAGTCGGATATGCCAGGCCCGGATCGAAAATGGGCCGAAAACGGGCCAAAAACGGCCCAAACGGGCCATGGCAGGTCGAAACGGGGGTCGCCCACCCATCCAGTCACAGCGGGCCTCCAAAACGCCCCCCAAAGCACCCCGTTTTTCACTTGCCAGCTCAGCTCACTACGGAGCAAACCACGGTAGGTCCGCCATCTTGGACATGCGCAGTAAATGTTAAGACCTCAGGCTTGGGTCGCTTCGGCTCATTCCCCTCCCCCGCTACATTTCTCTAGGACAGTCGCTTACCACCCGCCATGTGCCAAAGTACCACAGGTGGTACGCGTACTACCAGTTGAAAAGCCCTGTATTAGAATACCATCTGAGACACAACACAGTGGCATGCAATACTGAAATAACATGTGTGTTAGGATTTCATTTCCATGTATTGCTTTAGATAATTTCCAGACTCTTGGTAAACCAGGCAACAATAAATTGGAATAAAGTCATTTGTTTAGAAAAGTAGGGAGAAATTCTAGGTTGGTATTGAAAACTTACCTTCCAGGAATGAACTGATTATATAAGTTCTCATGAGTTTTATGCTATTTTTAGAGATACCTAAAGGTAGCTGCAAAAATCCAGATGACCACTAGATGACGACAATATCTTAATGAGCTGTCTCTACCACTTTGCTGCCATTTAATGGTGGTTTGTTTGTTTGTTTGCAGGCCAGATAGATTGACCTTACTATTATTTCCAATATTTATTTCTGCATAAAAGATCGTTTACCAAAAGGTAATCCATCCTCTTAAGATGCTTTTTGTAATCTATCTTTGTGTTCTGGGCAGATGGGAAAAATTCTAAATAAACAACAGTCACCTACCATATTTTATTGTGTAAGAATGAGTTTATTGATAGCCATTTTTGTAAATAAGTATGATGTAGAATATTGGTAATTTTGTATCTTGAGAGCTTCACATTTAATTTTTAAAAATTAAAATGCTATTTTAAAAAAATCAGTTGGGACAAGAAACCTGATGAGAACCCTTATGCCATTTCCCTAGCAAAGACAGCAAAGGCTGAAACGTTTATAGCATGCTTGGGTTTGGCCTTCTGCTTTCACCAGCTCCACTAGAGATTTCCACAGTGGGGATTTCAGTGAATAAAGCAATATGCGCTGACATGTTGCAAGCTCCGCTGCTTTATTATATTTGTGTTGATAGTGAATGACATGCAAAAAGGCTAGAGTCTTTTATCTTTTATTTGGAGGACATCAGTTTGCCTATTTCTGATCTAGTCTACTAAAAAAAGCTAGTTGATAGGAATATTCTCACAACCAGTCAGAACCTCTTTAGGAGTATATTGGGCAAAGTTGAAGCCAAAGCAAAGAAAACCCTATCACATGTTCTTATCATTGTATCTTTGATTGGGGAAAAAAGAACATTCCTTTCAGTGTTGATAATGAGTGTTCAACAGGCTTATGTAGGAAAAGATGATTATTAAGATAACATGGTTTACACTATGGTTATAAGTAGCTTGAACTGCATTGGGAAATACATTTGTAGTGAATAAAGATGTAGCAATCATGCAGGAGTTATTTCATTTCATTTCCCCAGTTAAAGTTCTAACAGCTACATATTGAATTAGCTGAGGCTTCAAAGGTGGGTCATTCAAAGATGGGTTCTGAATTTCAGGATCTATCTATTTTCCCAACTAATTTAGAGCACCAGAAACCATTAAAGTTCTTGGCATATAAATATAGGATGGTGAAGTACATTTATATTTTTAGGCATAAATACTTATATTAGAGGTTTTCTTTATATTAGATTAAAAAATAAATAAAAGCTGTTGAAATCAAGAAGAGAATCAACCTACAAATAAGGAGAAATTTCTGACACTTAGAACAATTAATCAGTGGAATGGCTTGCCTTCGGAAGTTGTGAATGCTCCATCCCTGGAGGTTTTTAAGAAGAATTTGGACAATCATTTGTCTGAAATGGTAGGGTCTTCTTCTTGAGTATGGGGTTGGACTAGAAGACCTCCAAGGTCCCTTTCAACTCTGTTATTCTGTTAAATCTAAATTTGCATAAACAACAATGTGCTTTCCATGCTTTATTATTAATTTGATTAATTACTTTTGCTAGACACCCTGCATTTAATGTTATAGTATATATAATTTTTTATATATATTTAATTTATTAGGACCTATACATATATTGGGTAATATTGCTATTGTAAGGACCCACCCCACTTTGCATTTTAAGAAGACAGAACTCCTGGAATATTTCTTCCAACAGGCATCTATATTAAGAGAAAGCTGGATGTAGGCGTTCTAGACAGGACTTGGGTTCGAGCTCTCCAATTCAAGGTTTTAAGGGATCCCCCATTAGTCACACCCCCGTAGCCCCCTTCTCCCAGCGACAATTCTAGGCATTACATTCTCACCCCCTTTTCCTCATTGCCAGGAGGAAACTTCAAAAAGGATTACATGAAAGCTAATGACCCCCATTGTTATTGTTAGTCCATTTGGTGATATCCACATCCAGTCTCTTTGAAGTAGGCTGAAGGAAGTGAGGGCCATAAAGCCCCTTTGTTCACCCCCTTCCCTTCA
>NW_015386374.1:260056-282505 GCF_001527695.2 Protobothrops mucrosquamatus | reverse complement strand
TTTTCCCTAAAGAGGACCGGGGCAGCCACTTTAGGCTTGGCTGGTTCAATGAACCCCCTTTCTAGGTTTTTCTTTATGAATCTTTCCATTTCCTCCTTCTCTTTTGGGCTCATGGAGTATAATCTGGGCTTTGGGAGTTTTGCCCCAGGTTTGAATTCAATGGCACAGTCTGTGGGTCGGTGGGGGGGGGAGCTCATCCACCCTCTCCTCACTGAAAACTTCAGCAAGGTCTCTGTATTCCTCTGGTATTTCTGGTAGTCCCTTTTCCTCTCCCATGGATGCTTTTTCTGTTCTTGATTCCAGTAGCCCCCCTTGGGATTTTAAGTCCATAGGGTCCCCCTTCGGGAATTTGATTTCTGCCATCCTCCAATTTATCCAGGGGTTCCATTTTTGTAACCATTCCTTCCTTAAGATCATTGGGCATTCCATGCCTGGGGTCACCACAAACGTTATGTCCTCCTCATGTTTGCCCAGGGAGAGGTGTATTGGTAAAGTGGCTAGGGTAGCTGGCACCCCCCCTGCTATGGACCCATCTAACTGGCCAAATGAGATTGGTTGTTCCAGTCTCCTCGACGGAATGCCCATATTCCCTACTAGCGTCGGGCTAATGAGGCAGCGGGTGCAGCCAGAGTCTATTAATGCTCTCACCCTCACGGCTTCGGCCATGGGGGGGATGAATATAGTCACTGTCTTTAGGATGGGTGTGATGCGTCCACTTACCAGGGGTTCACCCTCCGAGCTGTCATCTGAGGCGTCCACCGGCCCTGCGGTGTAGGCTGGAGTTCTTTCCCCCTGCTGAGTAGAGGTGGGGAATTCCACAGCTTCCATCATTCTCATGGCAGGTTCTTTTGGCTTAGCTGGAGGCTTTCCGGAGTTTCTGGCCGGTGATCTCTTTGGGTTGTGTTGGGTGGTTCTTGAGCGGCATTCTACAGCTCGGTGCCCTTCTTTCCCGCACTTGAAACACCCCGGTTGCTTCTTGGCCGTGGCCAATGGTTTCACTGGTTCGCGTGTCAGCTCAGGCGGTGAGCAGCTCCATTGTTTTCCTCAGCGGTGCCTCCTCAATATGTCGATCTCTGCTTCCTCTGCCAAGACGTACCATTCTTCTAGTTGATGTGGGTCCCCTCGGGGCAGGCAAGCATCATATAGGTCATAATTTAGTCCATCTTTGAAATGGCTAAGGAGGATGTCTTCTGGCCAGTTTAGTTTGCTGGCAATGGCCCGGAATTCTTGTGTATATTCGGCTACCAGGCGTTTGCCTTGCCTCATTGTTTTTATCCTTTCGCGGGCTTTGCGATCAGCCAGGGGGTCCTCAAATCGTCTTCTCAGGGAGGACATAAAACGATTGAAGTCGTCGAGCTCTGGTGCATTGGAGTCGTGCAAGTTCACCACCCAATCTGCGGCCGGTCCGTCTAAGGCAGATTGCACAATCCGGATACGGGCTTTGTCGCTGGGGATGTCCTGCCCGTATTCCTCCATGTAGCTGAGGACTTGGGTTAGGAAGAATCCCAAGCGTGTTGGCTCCCCTTTGAATTTCACCTCCAGTGGTGGACGTCTTTGAATGGATCGGTGCCTTCGTTCTGGGTGGTAGTCTCTTCCATTCGGATTTCCATCTGTGGTTCGGCGGAGAGTGGGGACTACTGGATCAGTAGATGTCCCCGGGGCTGCAGGTTCCACTTCCCCTTTGTTGTCTCTCCCTTTGCGGCTCCAGGAGCTGGGGCGGGCGTAGGGCTCAGGATTCCCTTCTCCTAGGGAGGTGAGGGTTCGCTTCATTAGGTCGATTGCTTTCTCTAGAATCCAGCCCGAGTACGGTGCCCAGCTCCCTTCCTCTTCACTTGCATGCAGGGATTTCTCCATCTCCTGCTTCCATTCTGGTTGTTTGGGCCCCCGTCTCAGAGTCACCTTTCTTGATTTCTTTCTCCACTCGCCTTTCTTTCCAACGTCCATTGACCACCGAGGTTTGTGGTCCCGTGTCTCCACCACCTCTTCTCCTGAGGATTCTGACCTCTCAGATCCCAACAGCTGGCAGGGTTTCAGCCGGGGCAGCGGCTCACTTTCCGGCTCCCTTTCAGGGGAGTTTTCTCCCTTCCTTGCTCCACTGTCTGACATGGTCGTTTTTGCAAAGTCCCCCGGCAAGGGTCTTCCTTCCAGGTGGACTAATTTTGCAAGTCCTGTCTAATGTAAGGACCCACCCCACTTTGCATCTTAAGAAGACAGNCTAATGACCCCCATTGTTATTGTTAGTCCATTTGGTGATATCCACATCCAGTCTCTTTGAAGTAGGCTGAAGGAAGTGAGGGCCATAAAGCCCCTTTGTTCACCCCCTTCCCTTCATCGTATGACAGAATCCAGAGCAGACAGAAATGCGGGTTTTCATAGTTGATAACTAGAGATGGAATATATTTGGATTCTGACAGCTATGAAACTTCTCAGGGTAATTTATCCTAGCCAGAAAACAATACGATATGTTTATGTGAACATTTGATAAAGAATTTGAAATTTGAATGTGATACATTTCTCATCCATCCTTACTAAAAGCTCCCCCCACTCAACTCTTTGCTCCACACATTATAATGACTTTCTATGCTGAGATTGCCAAGTGATACAAAGCATGTCACAAAAATGTGTAGGACTCATAGGTTGATTTCACACATCAGGCTACAATTTGTTTTTGCAGTATAGTACCAAAGAGCTATACAAAATATCAAGCCGTGAAGTTTGGTTATAAACTTCAGTGTTTAGTTCACACAATGCCCTAAACAAAACCAAATACCCTCATTATGCCAATGAAGGAAAATATTTGTAGCTCAGGGTTGAAATGAGGGATCCTTGGTGCTCTCTGAACTCTGTTTTCTTACAAACATTTCATTATCCAAACTAGATAATGTAATCAATGCTAGCACATTTTGAGTTGGCATTTTATGTTTTCCAGGCCTTGGGTATTTTCATTACTCTTCCAGTTCAAGGCAGGTGGATATTCTTAGATGAAATTTCCTGTTTCCTAAATCTCAGTCCATAAGCAAAAATGTTAGAACGACACATCAAACACCTGACAAGTTCACATATACAATACATACATACATACATACATACACATATATGTGTGTGTGCGTGTGTGTATGTGAACAAGAAATGGGGATAACTGACCAAGCAAAAATTAGAATTAGTCTTAAACTAACCAGTCTTGTTTAGGCTAAAGTTACAGTACTTGCCTTAGCTATATCACACAAACTATTGTCCACAGAGTTAAATAGCCTTTAGCTCTTAGGTTCAGACAATATACTGGAAACAGTGTCTCTAAGAATGTTGTTTCCACTTCATTCTGTTTTCTACCTCCCTGAATCTACATTAGATTTAGGTTAGAAATAGGTACATGTAATTTTGTGACTTTCTGCTGCAAAATTACCCTAGAACTTAAATTACTGCATTTAAATGTATGGAATAAAATGCCTTTTTAAAAAACATACTGAGACTAGAACTGTTTGAACTTTTAACAAGAATAGCAGTCCACTTTGTTTTTTATAAATGATCAGTACATCTGTGAAGTAACATTTAAATATTTAACTAAGAAAAATCCTCATGGCCTATTTGCAATTGTCTCTATACAAATAAACAAACACCAACCAATCAGGGTGGTGACTTTAAATACTCAGACTGCAGAAACGCCATAGCCACAAGAGTTAATTGTTTCATTTAGACTGGAATCTTCTGCCAGGTAATCTATTACTTTCTTTTCTTGTTTTTGATAATTGCAGAATCATTTAAATGAAAAAGAACAGTTAAATATGAATTAGTAATGAAATGAGCAATGGATTTTGTGACTATTTTCTTGCTGATGTTTAAGTTGCATATGTTCAGTTGTAGACATTTTAAACCAGATTTATTCCTGTTCTATTTCATTCATTCTGAATTTAGTTAAAATCAGAAATAATAGTTCAATGTGTTTTGAATAATTTCACTGAGTAAATGAAAGACACAGTTAAGAAAGAACTAACTGTTTCTCTCCAATTTTCTTTTCTGTGGTTTTTGTTTAAGTTACTTTTAGGCATTGTCTGTGAAGTAGTTTCATTTGACAGTGAAGAAGATCTTTTGAATTTTTGCTAGGTTTGTCAGTTAAATGAAACCTCTGTCTAAAGGACAAAAAAAAAAAAAACCACAACCATTTTCATGACTAAAACTAAAAATAAAAATAAAACAAAGTTATGATCCTCTATCTATTTCATTAGACTGCAATATCTTTGAGTAATTAATAAAATGTTATTTGCTACAATTATGAAATGTCAGTAAAACTCATTAAGGGTTTAGGTTACTTCACACATTTGACAAATGAGTTGTCAAATGCATCAGTTAACCAGGGGATTTTCTTAATTCTTTTTTTGCTGATTCCCAAAATTAGGCTATTCTTTTCCTTATTTCACAACTTATTAAATCATTCTTTGTTTTGTGAATTACATAAGGGCTTAATTTAAATGGTGCAGTTGAAATTCAGAGAGAATATTCGAATTATCAGGTAACCAAACAGAAGGTCTTTTTAATTATTCTGCCGCCACTGTTTAGACTTTTTCATGCATTGTTAAACATTATACAAGGTATGGAAGATTTTTTTTGTAAAACAATAATTTGATTATTTTACAAATAACAACACAATAGTAAACATGACATCCATTCTCCAAACTATACTTGCTGAAAGGGCAACAGTATATTCATTTTCCTGGGACCAATTGAATGTAAGAGGATTTATTAGATTATGATAAAAGTCTACTTTAAAATTATATATACAATTATATATACATTGTTTTCATAAAGTAAAAATTCTGTGTTCAATGTGTTATGTGCTTAATGCAGGTGGAACAGATAGAGAAGAATTAAATTGGGTTGTGTGTGATAAAATGCATGCATATCCTACAAAGTGAGGACCAGGGCTTTTTTTGTCATAGAACGCCCAGAACAGAGTTCCAGCACCTTTTTTGGATGGAACCTTGTAGGGTAGGCAAGGCGGGTTGTATGAGGTGTGAGTTTCGACACTTTTTTTTTTTCTTTCAAAAAAAGCACTAGTGAGGACTAAAAGTAATAAATTTATAATGTGAAAAAGACAAGAGTGTAGATCATCAGTGTTTGTGCTTGAAACAATATCTCAGAAAATTTATTTAATGATTCCACACAAAAAGGAAAAACTCAGAATATAGCACACTTGAACTGCACAGTATTTTTACATTTATACTGCTTGTAGGCTGGATCAGAATTTTAATGAGTAGTCCTGTGTATCCCATTGAATAAATCTAACTGAAGTACTGAGGCAATAATCAAAGCATTGGAATTGAGGGAATCTATGGTAACTGGCTTACAAATAGATAGAAATAGTACCATTGTTCTGAACTGATTCTAGAGAAACTCACATATGTTTTTGTAGATAATTATTGCTTTAGGTTGGGGAATTCTGGGAGTTGGATTCCATATATCTTAGATTTGCCAAAGTTGAGAAATATTGCTTTAGGATAAGGATAGTATGATCATTTCAAGTGGATGATCAAATGACTGCTGAGAAGCTTGCTGAAGATGCTGGGTTGTGTGAATCTGGATGTTAGGTGGACCTACATCTGATAGCTCTGATTAGTTATTTTTCTATTATTTATCCTTTGCTAGCCTAAGTAAAACAGCTATTGGCAACACTGAGGAACAGCATCTGCCACCCTCAAAAATAATACTCCCAGACATACAAAATTATTTTTTTAAATGTCCCGATTTTTATAATATTTGATAATCTCATAGGACTCTGGCTTTTTTTGTTTGACATGAAAATTTCACCCTATTTGCATGAGACTTCCAAATCTTGTGAAGTTAAATTTAATCATATTTCCAGCTATAAGAAAAACCATGCTATGGTACCTTGGATCTTGAAAAATTGCTAATCCATAGTATATAATGCAAGATCCATATTGAGCTTTTGAAACTTAGTCTATTCAATATTCTATTTCAGTGGTGGGATTCAAATATGTGAACAACCGGTTCTCTGTGTGGATGCCGCTTCTGGAAGTCCATTCTGGGCCTGAGCAACAAAAAAATTAGCTACCAGTTCTGCCGAAGTGGTGCGAACCGGCTGAATCCCACCACTGTTCTATTTGCTTTTATGATTCCTGAAAAGTTGCTTTAAGAGGAACATAGCATACAGAAAACAATAAACAGAAGAGGGGTTATTGTATTATAGAACTGGAATTGACTTTATAGTTTTAATTTACTAATACTGTCCAAGAATGCTCAAGTGCAAATAAATAGGAAATCAAATTATTTGATATGAGTCTACTGATAGACAAATTAGAAAATAAAATCAAGTGATGAACAAGACAAATCTGTAGAGGGCAATATCTTAATTCAGAACAAATTTCAATTGAGGACATTCTGGGAAAGCCAAGTATTTTAATGTTATAACATGCTCCCCAAAACAAAATTAATTCCATAGAAGGATGTATTATTTGAACATCAGTGGAACAACCTGCCTCCAGAAGCTGTGAATGTTCCAACAATGGAAGTTTTTAAGAACAGACTGGACAGTCATTTGTCTGAAATGGTATAGGGTTTTCTGCCTGAGCAGGGGGTTGGACTAGATGACCTCCAAGGTACCTTCTGACATTATTATTATTATTGTTATTATTATTATGGATCATCGCACAGTCAGCCAGATGTTCAGACTGGATTTGGCATTTTGTCTACCTGTAAATCCTTACCAAGGACCTGGGATAGGCAGATGTGGATGTTTAATGTTATTACAGATATCGTCGCAGGATGGAGGCAGTTCCTAGTAAGGCCGCCTTTTGCAATTGACTAATGGCGATTTTTTCAATGCCAGTGGTGTTCAAGTAGTGCTCCAGTTGTTTTGGGATTGCACCCAAGGTGCCTATTACTATTGGTACTACCCTTGCTTGCTTTTGCCACAGTCTTTCTATTTCTATTTGTAGGTCTTTGTATTTTGTTATCTTCTCCAGTTCTTTCTCATCTATTCTGCTGTCTCCAGGCACTGCCACGTCCACTATCAAGACTTTTTTGTCTTTCTTATCAACAATTGTTAAGTCCGGTGTGTTATGTTGCAGGTGCTTGTCTGTTGGAATTCTGAAGTCCCAGAGCAGTTTAACTTTATCATTTTCTATGACTTTCTCTCTTCTTGTTGGACTTGATCTTTGATAACAGATCATTATTTCTTTGTTTTCAGTCACTGTGTATTTGCAACAGGTAAACACCTTTTCTTCCAGTAGTTCTGCAACTGCTGGCCCTGGTTGCTCAGCCAACAGTCCTGAGTCCTGTAACCCATTTTTCACCAGATATCCAGGAACTCCAACATCTAGCGTGGACCTTGTTAATCCGGGCGACATCCGAGCTGGTATGGCATTCTGAAATTTACGTCTCACCATAGTTTTTATGGGAGAGACACTCTTTGTCTGACTCCTCTGATGAGACCTGTCCAGTATGGTTGAACCTCTGGCATAGCTCTCACCTTCCTCAGAGTACACAAGCCCCACAACCACGTCAAGGTAGTGCCTCACTGGGGGTTGTTGTTGTTGTTGTTGTTGTTATTATTATTATTATTACTACTACTACTATTACTATTACTATTATTATATGCAATTCTACTAAGTAGTACTAGTAAGCGTAAGCTTCATAGTAATTGAATAATAGTATTTTTAAAGTCATTTGATGGACAGTGAAAACATTTATTTTTTTTTTATAATAAAATTTTTATTGATTTTTATAATTAAACAACAAGAATTATGATGCATTTACATACATAAACAGAAAAAAGAAAAATAATCCAAGTCAATACATTTTCAGAGACGCTCGGCAGTCCCCGCCATGCCTCCACCCTCATCCACTTTCCTTTCCTTCCTCCCTCTGACCCCCAACCTCTCCACCTTCCTCCTACCACCTACCTACATCCCCTCTCCTTTCTAGCCACCTCCTCGAGTACAATTTGGGATACCAGCCGAGCATCTCCTCTTATCAATACAATAAATATTTACCTATAAAATGTAAATACATCAATTTTTATAATTCCCCTAATCCCCTACCCCCCCTGGACTTCCCGGAACCAAATACAGGACTAACACACATCCCATTCCATATCTAAATTACAATTTAACTAAACAAACATAATACAGTCAATATGTACATACTTTAACTCTAATAATGCAATAAGTAACAATACAACTACCCAAAAAACTATATGATATTTATTCACTCCATACTTTCTCTAAGTATAATTTATCAGAACAATTTTTAAAAATCTAAATATCTATCAAACATTTTATATAAATTTTTCTTATATTTTACTTTTAAATTTTTCCTTCACTTTCTTCACTCTTAAATCAATACTTTCAACAAAAATCTTAAGTCAATACTTCCTTCTTCAAAGCTGGAAAAAATTTAGTTTATCAAATACTTTAGGACTTTCAAAGTACTATAAGTTCTTTACAGACATATAATCAAATATTAAACTAATTTCTTCCTTTTCCATAATAAAGTCTCACTTCCAGCATCATCAATTTAACCATTCTTTGGCTTATGAAGCTTATTCAGCATTCCCTGCAGGTCTATCGTTGCAGATCTCTTTGGCCTCGCCCCTCCCACTGGTTCTGAAATCGGTGAATATATTACAGTTTCCTTTTGTTGCTGTTCTCTTTCTTTACGCCTATAGGCAGCACGAGTCATCCTTTGCTCCTTTGCGTTCACTCCCAGCTTTTGTTGAGTCTGAGGATCTCCTGCAGATAATGACATGGCCCCAGGCAGTTCCACAACAAGTTGCTCCATCAAATCTTCCTGTGCTTTAGATGTTGATGATGGTGACAAATCAGCTTTCAGGACCGACAAATAAAAATCTCTGGCTTTCTGTACAGAGTTTAGTCTGTGTCTGGTCCCTGCAAAATTTACCACAATACCCAAAGGAATCTCCCATCTAAAAGGCATCTGCCGCTTCTTTAACTCCTGAGCCAAAAAAGTAAAGTCTTCTTCTTAAAATCTTAGAAGGTATTTCTTTTAAAAGTATAATATCTTGTGCAGCAATTTGAAATCTCTGCTGGTAAAAGAGCTGTATAATTTCATTACGACGTACTCTTGTGGTGAAGTAAACAACCACATCTCTAGGTATATTTCTCTGACGTGCAACCCAGGAATTGACTCTATAAATTTTCTCTATTTCTCCACAGATCACCTCAGGGTTGCAATTCAATACCAGGGCCAAGGCTGTAACACTTTCCTCCTTCAATTTCTCTTGTAAATCCTCCTTAAGTCCCCTAATTCTCAAGGCAAATTCCATTTCTTTGTATTGTGATTCTGTAAGTTCTCCACACCTTCTTCTACTTTCTCAAGTCTGTCCTCTGTTCCTTCCATTTTCTCCACTAAATCATCCACCCTTCCCTCTATACGATCAATGTGAATTGCCAGTCCTTCAAAAATATGTGATATATTTTCACAAAGTTCCTGATTTTTCTTATCCAAAAGTTCTTCTGTTTGTTTCACAGTCTGTAATGAGGACTTAGCTAAAGCCTCTTGCAAATCTTTAAGTGTAATAGAGGGAGGTGGTGATGGTGGGGGAGATCTAGGTTTTTGTTGTTGAATTTGCACAACAGGAGAGGAAATAGCTGTTTTAGGCAATGCAGAAACTCCAGTACGTTTTGAAGCCATTCTGCCAAATTATTTTTAAAACTCACAAGAGCAAAAATTAACTTAAAAAAGCTTGACTTAAGAAAATCCTTTAAAATGCATCATTCCTCCACCGGAAAGAAAGTGAAAGTTTTCCTTTTGTTACAAAGAAACAGCGCTTCCGCGGCCATTTTCTTCTCACTTTCACTTATAACAAGTAGCGAAAATCCCAATAAAATCTTTGAGTTAAAGTCACCATTTAACTAAAGCAAAAATCCCCTGTCAGGTTCCGTCTGTTCAAAAGTTACTCACAAGCAGATACAATGTAACAGCAGTGGCAGCGACGTCTAGCCTCGCTCCGAAGAGTGAAGACACTCCGAGCTGCGAAGAAGAGGTCCAGACTCCGGTGGAGTTCACACCTACATCCCCCCAGGATCATTCCTGGGGGGACTAGGGAACTCTACTCCTATCTGAACCAAACTCACTTTCTCCCCTTCGCCCGGGGAGAAAGTTCCGAGCCGCAAAACAGCTGATCCGCGCTGTTTTGACAGCTTTGACACAGTCCCGGGCAGGAGGCTAAGAGAAAAGCCTCCATCGGCGAAGCCTCGCCACAGGAAGTCTGGTGAAAACATTTATTTATATCTTTATTTGATTGAATGATTGATATCTTGCTTTTATTTATGCAACTCCAGATAGTATACAATCCTGATAGAAGGAAAAAAATTCAATAAAATAAGTGTGAGAATAATCAGTCTTAAATGACAAAACACTTATGTGCCTTAGGCTACAGTCCTCTTTCAGGAAGTTAATCTCATTGAAACCAATGAAGGTTTTTTTTCCCTGACTAAATTTGTATTGCATTTCATTGGCTTGAATTCCTACATTGTACTAGTTAGGTTTGTAATTCATGGCTTACGACTTAGCATTAAATCATGGCATAGTGTTAATATGTTAATTTCATCTTTGTAATAAATAATATACTAAATGTATGTTATAGCAATTGAATGTGAACTTGAATTATTTTTCCTGATAGAAATTCATTGCCAGTCAGCATACTGTATATAATAGAGCAGAATTTAAGTCATGTTTCTCACTAAATATACAGTCAGTTCAGTTTATCTTATTTTTTTGACACAGGTATTCTACTAATCTTTTGATTATGCAAACTATATAGCTACAATATTAAACATAATTAACTATGATCTATCTCTCTCCCGTTGCCCCTCCTTTCTCTCTCTTTTGCCTCAAATATATACATAATTTGCTTCCTTAATGAAAAGTTTTAGATAAATAAAATTTTCTTCCAGTACATATGGATGACAGTTAAAATTTGTATAATACATTATAAATCCAAGGGCTCCCATTATTATTGGTACAACCATTGTTTTCTTCCTCCACAGTCCCTCAACTTCAATTTGTAAATCACAATATTTCGTTATTTTTTCTAGCTGTTTCTCATCAATATGTGCATTACCTGGTATTGCAATATCAATGAACCAGATTTTTTTCCTTTTCCACAATAGTGACGTCAGGTGTGTTTTGGGCCAGATGTCTGTTTGGATCCAAAAATTCCACAGGATCTTAACCTGTTCATTTTCAAGAACTTGTCAACTTGGTGTTCCCAGTGATTTTTGCTGCATTTGAACCCAAATTTCTGGCAAAGCTTCTAATGTATGATTTTGGCAAATCAATCATGATGTTGTAGATAATCAGTCTATGAGATTTTGCTGCAGTCACTGTTAAGATGACCCACTATTTCATCTTTCTCATTGCATAAGCAACATTTACTGTTGTTATTGATATGTTGAATTTTTGCTTTCATGACATTGGTCTGCAAGGCTTGTTTTTGGGCACCCAAAATGAAGCCATCAGTTTCTTTCTTCAGCCCCCCTGATTTTAACCAGCTCCATGTTAGCTTTGTATCTGCCTTTCCTTCAATGTCCTTCAGGTATTGACTTGCATAGGCTTCTTTTTCTAGTTAGAAAACTGATGCTCAATGGATTCATTTTGATATTCTGCTTTCAATCCTGTTGTTTTCAAGAGATTTCCCTTATTCACCTCCTTCAACAGAGGCTCTTTTGCTTTTTTATGTAGTAATTTAAGCCATGTTTTTCCTCTTCCACAGTTTGTTTCACCTGTAAGAGTCCTTTGCCACCCTGAGATCTTGCCAAGTACAATTGATCAATATCACTTTTTGGGTACAGAGCAAGGTGCATTGTCTTTAGTTTTCTTGTATTTTGATCCAAGTTATCAAGTTCTAGCTGAGTCCCATAAATTATTATAGCTGAGTTTCATATAACTGGCACTGCCCAGGTGTTAATTGCCTTTATGATATACCCTCCAGTCAGTTTTGATTTCAAGATTTTCCGGATTCACTTTATATATTTTGTTGAAGTACATTCTTGACTTGGTCAGATGCTTTCAAAGTCCTAAGTACTTGTACCTTTCTTGTGGTATTACTACTTTTATCAACTCTTATCAAGTTCGAATCCATCATCTTCAATACTTTTTCTGGCCTTAATAGCAATTGTTGCACATTTGTCAATGCTAAATTTCATTCCAATGTCCCTGCTAAACTCCTCAGTGAGCTCAATTCAGCTTTTGTTTTTCCAAACAATTTTAAATCATCCATGTAGAGCAAATGAGAAATTTTCAAACTTTTTTTGCTAATTCATAGCGACAGTTTGTCTTATTCAAAATGCTTGTTAGTGGTGTCATCGATAGTACAAATAACAGAGGTGACAATGTGTCCCCTTAAAAGATTCCTTATTATTATTGTTATTGTTATTATTTTACACTTTATTTATATTTTCAAGCCACAGCTAAGTTGGCTTGAAAATATAAATAAAGCATATTTCCCTTGTTTCAGTAAATATTCATGAGAGTAGACCTATCACCAACAAGAAGAATATGACCATAGTAAGAAGGACAATTGGACAGTTAGTAAGCAAGGGTGGTTTTAGGGTATACAAACAGCCAAGATAGGAATGTGATATATTAAAGTATAATTAAAGAAAAACTAACAAGAAATCTCTGGTTATTGACTCGTAATCAATATAGTATTTTAACATTATGCTCATAGGTTATAGTTTGTTAAGTTGGTTATAGCTATGTGCCCATTAATATGATTGTGTCAGAGGGAGATATAAGGAAAAGAGGAAACCATTTGATACTATGACTAGTAAGGTGTTATATTACCAGTGCTGGGATTCAGCCAGTTCTCATCACTTTGGTAGAACCGGTAGCTAATTTTTTGTTGCCCAGGCCCATAATAGACTTCCAGAAGCGGCATCCACACAGAGAACCGGTGTCATGGTTCCGACAGATGAAATTCTTCAAAGAACTTCGAGGCATTGTTTACCTTAAAGAATCTTTATTGGAGTAGCATAGCTTCGGCACTAATATAGTTGAAGCCAAAAACTGGATTCCCCTCCCCTGAGCATCAAAGCACAATTCCCTCCTCCAATTAACAGTCATAAATCACATTCTCCAATTAGTTTGAAATATAGGCTTTCCCTCCTGTTCTCCAACCCGCCAATTCTTATCATCTCTTATTTCAAGTTCTGAATTCACACACTAGTACAATATTGTTATGTCTAACTAACTCCAACCACATTCCGCCTCCTCCCCCAGCATCATCTAATTCTAAGAGTAAAGCATAAGAAAGAAAAAGGCTGCATCTTCACATGTTGTCAAAGCACGAACATCCAATTTTAGCAGCGTTGACATCCAGCCTCGCTTACAAAAAGGACAAATCCTATAGCGTAAACAAAAGCATATGTTAGGGACTGTCTCTCGGCTTGTTAGGGTGTTTCTTATAGAACCTTTTGATGAGCCTGTCAGCTTTCACATCGCTAGATTTCACCCGTGGCTTCAGATACCGAGTATCCCTTCCATTGTACTAGGTACTGCAATTTCCCTTTGAAAATTCTAGAATCAAGAATACACTTTACTTCATAGTGAGTTTGACCTGCCACTACGAGGGGTACAGGTGCCTTCTTAGGGGGAGGTCTTAGTGGATTCTCGCAAAGGTTTCAATAAGCTGCAATGGAAGACAGTGAATTCTCCCTAAAAGCCTTGTTGTTGTTGTTGTTGTTGTTAATTGCGAAGTCATGTCCGACCCATCGCGACCCCATGGACAACGTTCCTTCAGGTCTTCCTGTCCTCTATCATCTTCTGGAATCCATTTAAGTTCACGCCTACTGCTTCAGTGACTCCATCCAGCCACCTCATTCTCTGTCGTCCCCTTCTTCTATTGCCCTCAATCTTTCCCAGCATTAGGCCCTTCTCCAGTGAGTCCTTCCTTCTCATTAGGTGGCCAAAGTATTTGAGTTTCCACTTCAGGATCTGGCCTTCTAAAGAGCAGTCGGGGTTGATCTCTTCTAGGACTGACTGGTTTGAATGCCTTGGAGTCCAAGGGACTCGCGGGAGTCTTCGCCAGCACCATAGTTCAAAGGCCTCAATTCTTTGTCGCTCAGCCTTTCTTATGGTCCAACTTTCACATCCATACATTGCAACTGGGAAAACCATGGCCTTGACTATACGCACTTTTGTTGGCAGGGTGATGTCTCTGCTTTTTAGTATGCTGTCTAGATTTGCCATAGCTTTCCTCCCCAGGAGCAAGCGTCTTTTAATTTCTTGGCTGCAGTCCCCATCTGAAGTGATCTTGGAGCCCAGGAAAATAAAATCTGTCACTACCTCCATTTCTTCCCCATCTATTTGCCAGGAATTGAGAGGGCCGGATGCCATGATTTTGGTTTTCTTAATGTCGAATTTCAAGCCAACTTTTGCACTCTCCTTCTTCACCCGCATCAAGAGGCTCTTTAGTTCCTCTTCACTTTCTGCCATTAGAGTGGCATCATCTGCATATCTTAGGTTGTTGATATTTCTTCTGGCAATCTTAATTCCAACTTTTGATTCATCTAGCCCTGCCTTTCTCATGATGTGCTCTGCATATAAGTTAAATAGGCAGGGCGACAGTATACAGCCTTGCCGGACTCCTAAAAGCCTAGGGAGTTTTAATTCTACTGTGACCGGGTTGATGATCCTTACGATAGGGAAAGGCCCCAAGACTTTCGGTCCTAATTTCTTACTGGGTAATTTAAGGCATAAATATTTAGTCAACAGATAAACCTTTTCCCCAACTTGGAATGTTCTTTGAGGGGCTCTCTTTTTATCTGCCTTCTTTTTATAAGTCTTGGAAATTTTTTTTAAAGTAGCTTTCATGGCTTTCCAAACCTCTTCCCATCCCCTCACCCATTGATCAAGTGTCTGAGAAGTGGAGGGCACTTGAGGGTATTCAGGTATTGGGCTGAACTCTTTTCCTGTAGGTACTCTGAAAGGCGTGAAGCCAGTGCTGCTGTGAACAGAGTTATTGTAAGCCACCTCTGCAAAAGGGAGGAGGTCGGTCCAGTTGGTTTGTTGGTAGGAAATATAACATCTGAGATATTGCTCCACCATCTTGTTAGCGGCTTCCATGGCCCCATTAGTAGGTGAAAAGCAGATGATCCTTGAGATGATCCAATTAATTCAAGAAAGCTCCTCCAAACCTTAGCTGTGAACTGCACACCCCTGTCCGAAATTATTCATTTAGGGGCTCCATGCAGCCGGTAGATATGTTTCAAGAACAGTTTAGTCCACAGGTCGGCAACCTGTGGCTCTGGAGCCGCATGTGGCTCTTTGAGCCTTCCCCTGCGGCTCCCAGCCTCCTCTGCCATTTGCAGAGAGAGACAGAGACAGAGAGAGGCACTTGCGCTTCCCTGCTTCTCTCTCTCTCTCTCTCTCTCTCTCTCTCTCTCTCTCTCTCTCTCTCTCTGTGTGTGTGTGTGTGTGTGTGTGTGTGTGTATGTGTGTGTGTAAAAAAGAGAGTGGACTCACTGTGTTCTCCCATGAGCTGAAAAGCTTACTAGGCGAGGCTCCTCCCTTTGCTGCGTCTCTGCAGGAAACAGGAAGCAGGAAGGGCAGGAGAGAGCTAGCTAGCCCAGCTATGCTGACTCAGGAATTCTGGGAGTTGAAGTCCATGAGTCATAAAAGAGCTGAGGTTGCCTACCCCTAAGCTTGTTGGAGAACAGCTTGAAGCCAGCTTGCCAGGTGAGCAGAAGATCGCAGAGAGGGAGGGGGGGGCAGAGAAAGAGAGAGAGAGAGGGAGAAAAAGAGAGAGAGAGAGACAGAGAGAGACCCTTTTGAGATCTAAAATGAAGATAACACAGCATATATCCTTTTTTACCTTTATTATATATGTGTATGTGTATATATATATTATATATATATATGTATATGTTTTTTTAAAAGACAACAAAGTGATCACCAGGAAGTATAAAACAATACAGTTTTAATAAATAAAACCAAGCTTTCAATGACCTAAAACTGCCATCATCGTCAGGGTATAATCAGGATGCTGGGAGAGCTTGCTTATAAATACAGTCATGTCTGCGCATGGCTCCTAGATCTTGTGACAGGTCCCGGCCAGCCAATCCTGGCCTCATCTGCAAACCGAGTTAATTCTTCCTTACCTCCTTTACCTACATGTGTGTTGCCGCCCTCCTCCCTCCTTTTTTGTGTCTGTATCTCAGGTGGGCGTCCTCTGCTTTCCCAGGCTGGAACACGCCTCCCATCCTTGGGCTGATTCACCCTTTCACGATCCTTGGGGGCCATTCCATCTCCACCCCTTTGATGTTTATCATGACTACCCCCACTTTCCCTTCGGTGAAGTCCAGTCCTAGGGATCCTGCATCCACTCACAACCTCCACTGTGTTCTTTCCTTCCATTTCACTGATACCAGTCCTAGGGATCCTGCATCCACTCACAACCCCCACTGTGTTCTTTCCTTTCATTTCACTGATACCCGTGCCGTTCCTACCTCCGATGGGGACCTTCCTCCCGTCCCTCCCACCAACACCCAACCCATCACCCAGACCAGTCCACAGGCTCCGTTGTTCAACCGTGGGGGTGGTGGGCGTTCCCATTGGCACCCGTTCCGATACTACATCCGATCGGCAACCTCCCTTCTCTCCTTCTACGGGGCCCGATGCCGTTCCTAGTTTGCTGGTGGCTTTCTCCTCCTCACGCCTTCGCTGCGCTGCTGCCTGTAAGTCTTTCAGGAGGGGGAGGAGGTATTTATTTTCCACACTCACAGCGTTGAGACCCTTATAGTCTACACAGAGACAAAGAGACCCATATTTTCTTTTCACGTATCGCTGCATTTCGAGGGGGGACATAGCATACATTCTCAGTCATGGGAGTTTGGCTCCCAGCAACAGTTTGATAGAGCAATCAGTGGGGAGGCAGGGCATCACATTCTTTCTCACTAAATGCCTCCGCCAGATCCCGGTACCCGCTGGGGATGAGTGGCTCACCTGGTGGCGATGAGGCAGCCATGTGCATTCGCTCATTAGGTGGGCTAAAGTTTCCTGTAACATCTGTTGAATCAATGGGGTTTTTTGGTCCTATAGGTAGCCTCACAGTTCTCATTCCTTTCTCCCACCAGATAAATGGCTTCCATTTGTCCAACCAGGCTAATCCTAGGATCACAGCCTTAGTCATTTTTGGAGCCACCAGGAAGCGAATAAACTCCCAGTACTCATCTATTTCTAGATGTAGAGGCTCGATTAATTGCATGACTAAAGTCCCTCCCATCAGGGAGCCATCGGCTTGCTCAAACCTCATGGGTTTGGGGAGCGGTTTTGCTCGTATGCCCATTTTCGTGGCATATGGCAAGCTAATGATGCATCGGGAGCATCCAAAATCAATTAGCACTTTTAAATCCACCTGTGCCCCCGACTTAGGGATTATGAGTTTAGCAGGTAGTGAGAAAGGTGGGACATGTTGGCTCACCATCAGGTCATTCTCTCCTTCTTCATCACTGTCAAAAGAGGGTAGAGTGGGGGCGGGTCCAGCCTGAGTCCCAGTGTCCTCCTGTGTGAGAGATGTGATTTGGGTAACGGATTCCTGTGTGATCCGGTTGGATTTCTCTCTCGTTGGCTGCTGGGCAGGTTTCTTTCTCACTGCTGGTCCTGGTCTACTCTGCTGTTGGGGGTAGGGGACTGGGCAATTCGCTGTTCGATGTCCCTGCTGTCCACATTGAAAGCACTTGATCGGTGGGCCTGCAGGTGGCTTGGGTCTTTCAGCAGTCACAGCAGTTTGAAGTTTTCGGGGTGGTGGTTGCCATTTGGGTTGCTCTGGCATCTGCTCGGCTTCAGATGGGGGAGGTTTCTTGTAGCAGGTGAGCTGAATGTCTAGTCTTACCACTGTCTGGTACCATTCCTGCAGCTGATCAGGTACTGCTCGATAGATGCATGCCTGAGAGAGGTGATCGTCCAACCCTTCCCTGAAGTGATGGACTATGGATTGCTCAGGCCACCTCTCTATCCGACCGGCTAACTTGCGAAACTCTCATACGTACTCCAGGGCAGGCCTGCTGGCTTGTTTTATCTTATGGATTTGTTCTTCTGCTTTGAAGGCAATGGATGGGTCCTCAAATATTTCTCACAGTCCTAGGAGAAATAGGTGGGGGTCCTCCAATTTGGGGGCTTGCTCATTACATAAGTTGTTCAGCTATTCGGATGCCTCTCCCTCTAAGCTGGATGCAATCACATTGACCATAGCGGCTGGGTCCAGGTAGAGATAGGCCCAGCGGTTCAAATGACAGCACACTTGGTTGAAAAAAAATCAGCTTCTCTGGGTCCCCATCGAAGGTTTCTCTGAAAGGTGGAGCAATCATTGGCTGCTGAGCTCCCCACTGTGGTTGTTGCACATCCAGTTGCTGCTGGGGCCCCCACCCTGGCTGCTGCTGCATTCCCAGTGGTGGCATGTTCAGGGGCTGTTGCCATTCCCCCTGCTGTTGGTCTTCTGGCCTCTGCATCACCCCCAGATGTTGCAAGGCCTCTATTAGCTGCTGCAGGCTCAGAGATGATTTCCCACCTGCAGGGGCTGCTCTATTCCCCATTGCTGCAGGGGGCCCAGAGTGGGTGATCGATATGCACACCGGTCTGGGGATTGGTTGTCCCAGCAACTTCCCATGCCCTCATCTCGTCGGCTGCGGTCAGGGCTTTGGGAGGGGTGGCAACTGGATCTGTCTCTCTCTGTGGGGCTGGAGGCCCTGGCAGAGGGCTGGAAGGTTGTCTGGTCTGCAAAGGAGGGGCTGGAAGGGGCTGGAAGGTTGTCTGATCTGCAAAGGAGGGTCTGGGGGCTTCTCTCAGGAATTGATCTCTGCTCCTCATTTCTAGCTCTTCAAACTTTTCCACCGACTGACTACGAGCTGCAGACAGGTATTTCCACTCACCCAAGTCCACAGTGGCAGAACGATCTGGTAACTCTCCACTGGTCTGGGGAATGCAATATTCCAGAATTCATCCATGGTAGCTCAACCTCATCTACCTTTGAAGCCCTTGAGGGTGGCAAGGCCGTCTTGAGGCATCTGGAGTCTCTGCTGGGCTGGGCCCAATCTGACGACCAGATCAGCTCTCCTAGCTGCTTGGGTTTTGCACTCAGCTAGGAGGCCTGCAAAGACTCCTTCTCCACCGGCTTCCTGGCTGTCGCTTCCCCCCCTGGGGTAGCAGCTGTTGCCTGGGTGCTGGCTTCAAGCAATTCCTCTTTCTCCATGATAAAATCTTCCCTGAATCTTTGTCAGTATATCCTTCAAGTCTAGGGACAGCAACTGGGGCTCGGGACCCCTAGATAATTTGGAGGTTTTGGCTTAATGTCATGGTTCTGACAGATGAAACTCTTCAAAGAACTTCAAGGCATTGTTTACCTTAAAGAATCTTTATTGGAGTAGCATAGTTTTGGCACTAATATAGTTGAAGCCAAAAACTGGATTCCCCTCCCCTGGGCACATAGTATCAAAGCACAATTCCCTCCTCCAATTAACAGTCATAAATCACATTCTCCAATTAGTTTGAAATATAGGCTTTCCCTCCTGTTCTCCAACCCGCCAATTCTTATCATCTCTTATTTCAAGTTCTGAATTCACACACTAGTATAATATTGTTATGTCTAACTAACTCCAACCACATTCCGCCTCCTCCCCCAGCATCATCTAATTCTAAGAGTAAAGCATAAGAAAGAAAAAGACTGCATCTTCATATGTTGTCAAAGCAAGAACATCCAATGCTAGCAGCATTGACAACCGGTTGTTCACATATTTGAATCCCACTAATGTGTATTACCAATTGGTCTGTCAGAAAAATTTTACTTTTATATTAGTCCCAGTGTTTCTACAGTAATGTCAGGGCCAATAACAATGGAAGGGGCTTTATAGTCAAATACTGAAAGAAAAATGGGGCATATACGACAGGCTCCAATATGTACTATGACAACATTCTATCCTGGAATAGAATAATCAGAAAATAAGCATTCTGTGAGAGCCAGTTTCATGTGGTGGTTAAGGCATCAGGGGCTAGAAATGGGGAGACCATGAATTCTAATCCTGCCTTAGGCACAAAGTCAGCTGTGGCCCAGTCACTTTCAACCCTCAGAAGGAGGCAATGGCAAACAACTTCTGTAAATCTGCCAAACCCCCCTCTCCCCCGGCAAGGACATGTCCAGATGGTCTCTGAGAATTGGACATGATTGAATGGAAGAAAAAAAAATGGTAATCTTCGTAATCATTCCAACATGCTATACACAAAAAAATAGCAGGTGTAATGCTACCCTGCATCCCCTATCTCTGTTAGGGCCCACTTCAAAACCTCATCCTAAGAAAGCAAGACTCTTTGAACAGTTTCTTCCCAAAAGGAACTTTTATTAGGAGAAGCTGATAGCAGGCATAATAGGCAGGATCTGAGAGTTTCCCACTCAGATCAATAGGTTAAAAGTGTCCCAAGTATAACCCCACTCCAATAGTTCATCCAGTCAGTTTGAATGGGCCAATCCCCAAGTGTTAAGTCTTCTGTGGGAAAGGAGCTGATAACAGGGTCCTTTCCCATATTTGTGAAGACGTTGGGTCTTCACGCCTTACCTTCAGCAGTGAGAGATAAGCCAGATGGCCGGAGGTACATTCCTTTCTCACCCCAAGGTAACATAAAGGGAGACACAGTTCAAAGAGTAAGTATGTAGGAACAGCAGAAAGGATACATTGTAGAAAAGCAGAATACATACCACAGAGCCTTCCCCCCTCCCCCTCAGGAGAATGACAGAACCCTCAGAAAGAAATGAATTAGGAAAGAAATGAGATAGACCCCCCCTTAGGAAAAGAATGGGTTCTGACATCTTGCCCCCCTTAGTAAAAAGAAAGATCCACCTGTAGAAAACAAAACAGAAAAAGGGGAGACAAGGATTAGTCTGGTTTATCTGGGTATGCAGCATGAAACTTACTAGGTAATCTGGGGGCCCTAAAATGGCGTTTCTGAACCCACTCGTTTTGGGAAGGTGGCAGGTGTTTCCATGCTACTAAATATTGGGTGGAACCATGATGCTTCCTGGAATCTAGGATTTCTTTTATTTCAAAATGTTGTTCACCTTCCACCATGATTGGAGGAGAGGAGGGAGCTGCAGCTGACCTTAAGGGCGATTGCAGTTTGCATTTTAAAAGGCTGCAGTGGAAAATTGGGTGAACCTGTCTGAGTGTCTTTGGGAGCTCCAATTCTACTGTGACAGGATTTATTATTCTTTTAATGGGGAATGGTCCCACAAATTTTGGTCCTAACTTTTTTGAGGGCTGCAGGGATTTTAGGCATTTCGTTGACAAGTAAACTTTCTCTCCTACTAGAAATGGTTTAGGTTCCCTTTGTTTCTTATTTGCTTGGAATTTATATGCTTCCCTAGCTTCATCTAATGCTTTTCTCATGACTGGCCAGGTATTTTGTAATTGTGCAATCCACTCCTTCAAGGACAGGCATTGGGTTAAAATCTTGTCCCATTGCCACTTGGAAAGGAGTGTAGCCATGCTGGAATGTACTGCATTTTTTTTTTTTTTGTTTTTTTTTTAATTGAAAATTTTATAAAATTTTACAATATAAATCCCCCCTTCCCCAACCCACCCTTTCACTCCCCCTCCCTCCCCCCTCACTTCCCAGGGTTAACAATAAAATAATCATACTCTAAATAACATTAATCAACTATTAAAATAACATATCTATAACCTCCTTTAACTCTCTTTTAAACAAATATATACAGTTATTAAAAACAATAATAATAACATCACTTTAATAATCAAAAATAGTACTAAATAACCTATTCTAACCTTTGTACAACAATAATACTCTAAAATTCACTCAAAAACCAAATAATATTTTTTGGTCCATATTTGCGCTCAATATAATCTATCCATCTTCTCCAAACCAAAATATATCTTTCTTGTGAATAGTCCTTCACATAAGCGGAAATCTTGGCCATTTCTGCTAAGTTCGAAACTTTAAGTGACCATTCTTCTATAGTGGGTAAACGTTCCGTTTTCCAATATTGAGCTACTAGTAGTCTTGCAGCAGTTATAAAATTCAACATCAATTCCATTTCTTTTGCATCCAAGTCTTCCATAATGTCCAACAAAAATATCTGCGGCTTAAACTTTATCTTTTTCTTAAAAATATTTTGAATATTCCACCATATCTTAATCCAAAATGCTTTAACGTCCCTACATGTCCACCAAATATGAAAATAAGTTGCATCTAAATTTCCACATCTCCAGCACTTAGGTTGTAAATTAGGATACATACAAGACAATTTTTGAGGATCCAGATGCCACCTATAAAACATTTTATAAAAATTTTCCCTTAAGTTTTGAGCTTGAGTAAATTTTACATTTCTAACCCAAATTATCTCCCATGTGTCCAATAAAATTGGTTCTTGTATATTTTGCGCCCATTTTATCATACAATCCTTAACCA
>NW_015386374.1:252441-257746 GCF_001527695.2 Protobothrops mucrosquamatus | reverse complement strand
GGCTGAAAATCTTTCCTGACATAAATAACTACTCCACCTCTTTTCTGCGGTGCAGGTGCCATAAAATGTATACCCAACCGTGAATTAGACAAATATTTTTGATCTTTAGCTGTAATATGAGTTTCTTGTAAACAAACAACATCATTTTTATGTTGTTTCAAATAATAAAATATCTTTTTTCTTTTCTGTGGAGAATTCAGACCATTAACATTCCATGTCAGGAACCTTGCCATCTTTAGTGGCAGCGAGCCTCTGGAACGCTCCTTGTAAATCAGCTGTTACTGATTTCTTCGGCCTCGCCCCTCCCACTGGCTCCGAGCTAACTTGCTGTGTGACAGGTACATCCACTTTTGGTTGCTCTCTTTCTTTGCGTCTATGAGCTGCACGGGTCATTCTTTGTGATTTAGGATCTTCTTTAATTTCCGTAAGTTGTTGCTTGATTTGCTCTTGATTTTGTAGTTCTATAAAACTTGATGACAATATAGCTGCTTCAGCCACTTTATCTTCACAAATTCTTTCCTTCCTGGTACCTTGTGGAGATGATGGAGAACCTGCTTTCAAGATTGAAGTATAAAAGTCCTTTGCCTTTGCAATGGTGTTAAGCTTATAGCGTATTCCCATATAATTTACCATAATGCCAGCAGGTATCTCCCATCTAAATTGAATTTGTCGCTTCTTCAACTCTTCAGCCAGGAAGGCGAAATCCTTCCTTCTTCTGAGTATCTTGGGTGGTATCTCCTTTAAAATTATAACATCCTGTCCTGATATTTGAAATTTCTGATTATAAAAAGCTTGAATAATTTGATTGCAGATTGATTTCCTGGAAAAATAGATGACAACATCTCTTGGAAGGTTCCTCTGTCTTGCAACCCATGAATTGACTCTAAAGATTTTTTCCATTTCTCTTATAATTTCTTCGGGTTGGCATGCAGAAGCTTGGAGATCAGCAGCTGGTGGGAGACCGACCACAGCAGGGAGATTGGCCACAGCCCCCGAACGTGCAACCCCTGGGCATAAATCTGCAGCCAGGGTGGGGCCAGCAGCCACAGCCACAGCGGGGGCCCCAACAGCCTATGATTGCACCACTTTTCAGTGCAACCTTCGATGGGGACCCAGAGAAGCTGGTTTTTTCCTTCAACCAAGTGCGCTCTCATTTGAATTGCTGGGCCTATCTCTACCTGGACCCAGGGGCCATGGTCAATATCATTGCATCCAGCCTAGAGGGAGAAGCCTCCGAATGGCTGAACTATTTATATAATGAGCAAGCCCCCGAATTGGAAGACCCCAACTCTTCCTCCTAGGGCTGAGGGAAAGATTTGCGGACCCATCTATTGGTCTTAAAGCAAGAGAACAGATCCACAAAATAAAACAAGCCGGCAGGCCTGGCCTGGATTACGTGCGGGAATTTCGCAAGATAGCAGGCCGAATAAAGGGGTGGCCTGAACAATCCCTAAACCAACACTTCATTGAGGGATTAGACGACCACCTCTCTCAGGCATGCATCTATCGAGCCATATCTGTTGTGGCTCCGTCCTGTGGGTCCCTCTCATCAGAGGAGGAAGGCTCTGAACATGAAGGAGAGGAGATGGCCAGGCCTCCCTCTCCAGGACCTTCCCCTCTGGTGCGGCCTTCGGTGCCTTCCGCTGAAGAGGAGATTGGCCAGGAGCCAGGTGCTTCTGGGATTGGCCAGGAGCCAGGTGCTTCTGGGATTGGCCAGGAGCCCGGTGGTTNAAAAAACCCCAGTCTAATTGATCAAATGCTTTTTCAGCATCTAAAAATATAAAAGCAGCAGGAATTTGATTGTTCTTATCCAAATATTCAATTAAGTTAATAATTTGTCTTACATTATATTTCATGTATCTTCCAGTTATAAATCCAGATTGATCAGTATGAATCAATTGGCTCAACACTTGCATTAATCTATTTGCCAGTATTTTTGAAAAAATCTTATAATCTGTATTCAATAAAGATATAGGTCTATAATTCTTAGGTTGAGTCAAATCCTGACCCTCCTTTGGTATTAAAGATATAAAAGCAGTTCTCCAAGAAGGAGGTATCTCTTCACCCAACAAAATACTATTAAACAATTCCCTTAGCGGTTCTATCATTTCTTCAAATAACATCTTATAATAAATTACTGTAAATCCATCTGTACCTGGTGCCTTACCAAGTTTTAGTTGCTTAATTGCCCCCTTAATCTCCTCCAATGTAATTAAGCAATTCATTTTTTCCCTTTGATTATCTGACAATCTAGGAAAATGTGCCTGCTGTAAATAATCATCTATTTGTTCAAGTTGTATTTTTTCAGAAGCATATAACTTAGAATAAAACTCCAAAAAACTCTTTTTAACCAAGTTTTGTTGAGATGTCATTTTACCATTATAATCTATTTTCTCTATAATTCTTGACTTCTGCTTCTTTCGTAGTTGATAGGCCAACCACCTTCCTGGTTTATTTGCATTAGAAAATGTATTATATTTCATGTACCTTAAGCTAGTTGCCGTCTGGTCTGCTATTAACATATTAAATTGCTCCCTAAGCACAGTAATAAATACTTTTAAATTATTATCCAATGGGTTCAAAATAAAGGCCTGTTCTTTCAATTTAATCTCTTCCTCTAACTCTTTACGTGTTTTGCATTTGTTTACACCTATGAACATTATTCATATAAATCAAATTACCTCTCATATATGCTTTACTAGCATCCCAGACCATTGAAATTGAAGTACCTTTATGCATATTCAACAAAAAAAATTCTTTCAATTGTTCTCTACATTTCTGTAAATTTATGTCATATCTAAATAAATTTTCATTCAGTCTCCAAGTTCTTCTATTCCCTTCTTCAGCAAGTAACTCCATCCATACTGGACTATGATCTGACAATGTCCTGAGAAAAATCGTAATATTCTTCACCCTAGAACAAAAATCATTAGTAATTAAGAAAAAATCAATTCTAGAATAAGATTGGTGCCTGTCCGAGAAAAAAGTAAAATCCCTTTCTTCCATATTTCTCTCTCGCTATATGTCTTTTAATTCCAATTCATCCTTCAAGTCAAAAAAAGTTTTAGGCAATGTTGAATTAAACGTTTTGCAAGAGCCTTTCTTGTCTTTTCTTGAATCTAAAACACCATTCCAATCCCCCATCATGATAATTGATTTATAATCCAATTGATTTAGTTTCCGATATAACAATTTGTAAAACCGTTTCTGCTGTTGGTTTGGGGCATATAATCCAATAATAAGACATTTCTTCCCATTCAATAATATTTCAACAAAAACATATCTTCCTTCTGAATCAGCATCAATCAATTTAGGCTGAAAATCTTTCCTGACATAAATAACTACTCCACCTCTTTTCTGCGGTGCAGGTGCCATAAAATGTATACCCAACCGTGAATTAGACAAATATTTTTGATNGAAGAGGATACGTCTTGGCTGGATCCACGCCAGCGTCGGAGGGACAAGCATGCGCAGCAGCGGAAACGCCGTGCCAGAGATTTCAGCTGAGTCACTGGACCACACCCCACTGGCTATATAAGCCAGGGGTGTGTCGTGTGAAACTTTTGTGACGGACAATTTTGCTGAATCTCCAGTTGCACGCACTCTGGCAATTTCACCTGGACTGATCGTATGTTTTGTTTTTGTGTCTTATCAGTAAAGGCTTTGGCAGGCAGCCACGAAGTTGCTGCCAAGTGTTTATTTGTCTTTGACTGTGCTGAGCAGTTTTTCAGCCCTCGGCTGACTGGTTGGGGTGTGTGAGTCGGACGCGGGACAGAACATCTTGTCCGTCACCAAGACAGAACCATCGTTAACCCACGATGGACCAACAGCAGCAGCAGCAGATTCAACAGCTGATGGATGCTAATCAGCTGTTGCAACAGCAAGTAGGCCATTTAACGGCTCAACTTGCTTTGGCTACTGCTCCTGCTGCTTCTCCCCCCTCCCCCTCCTCCTCCTCCTCCTCGTTCAAGATGCCCCGTGAAGGTGCCAGACAGTTTTTCTGGGCAGACGGAGCAGTTCCCGGCCTTCCTGGGACAATGCCAACTATTTATGGCAATGAGGCCGGAGGATTTTCCGGATGATCGGGCTCTGGTGGCGTTTGTGATCAGCTACCTTTCTGGCTCTGCCGCCCGATGGGCCACACCCTTGCTGTTGCAAAACAGTCCGTTACTTCTCGACTACCAGGGCTTTCTGCAACACCTGCGCGTCATGTACGAGGACCCCCTTCGCGTACAGATGGCAGCATTAAGGACCTCCGCCAAGGGAAGCGCGCCTTGCAGGAATACATCGCTGAGTTCCGCCTTCTCGGCCAGGACTCAGCCTGGAATGATGCGGCATTGATGGATGCCTTCCAGGACAGCCTCTCCGATGACCTGCAGGATGAGTTGGTCCGACTGGAGGTGCCCCCGACCCTTGATGCGTTGGTGCTCCAGTGCCTGCGTATCGATGCCCGCCTTCAATGGCGACGGCCTCGTCGATCCCTGCCGGAACCACTGCCAGCGGCGGCACCCCCGCGTTGCGCACTGACAGGACCGCCCCACGCTTTGTGGCAACGGGTGAGGAGCCCATGGAGCTCGGAGCAGCGCGACCTCACCTGACAGCCCAGGAGCGGATGCGGCGACGCCAAGGGGGATTGTGCCTCTATTGTGGTGAGGCTGGACATTTTGCCGCCTCATGTCCCAGGAAGCGGAGTGGGGCGCTCAAGCCTGTTCCGGAGTCTCGGCGTGATCAGCCGGGAAACGGGCCAGGCCTGGCCTAGGGGAAACCCTGGGTCGGGCACGTGAACATGCCCCACCGGAGTCGGCGGCTGTGGACTATGAGCCCCCTCGGCACTTGATTCTGGACACCCGGGTGTTGTTGGCCAACCGGTTGGAGGGGCTCCAGGCACATGCGCTGGTTGACTCGGGGGCCACGTCAAACTTTATGGACCAGGCCTTTGTGGCCCATTTTAAGGTCCCCCTGGTTCCAGTGGACCCTCCGTTGAGGGTCGAGACTATTGATGGGCGGGAGCTTGTGGCGGGGCCCATCAAATTCGCTACCCAGCCTTTGCGCCTCGCCATTGGGGCCCATGAGGCAATTCAGTTTTATGTGACGGCGGACTTGCATTTTCCTTTAGTCCTGGGGATGGCCTGGCTTCGGACTCACGATCCTCAGGTGGCATGGTCGAGAAACGCCATCTCGTTCCCGAGCCTGCAGTGTGTTGATCACCACCGCCACACCTGTGCTGGCCAGGACGTCTCCACCCCAGCCGTCTCCTTGCCTCCTGAGCTGACGTCCTTCGCCGATGTGTTCACCGAAAAGGAGG
>NW_015386374.1:247638-249955 GCF_001527695.2 Protobothrops mucrosquamatus | reverse complement strand
TCTACCTGGATGACATTTTAATCTATTCCCCGAACCAGGAGAGCCACCTCCAGCATGTCCGCCAGGTCCTGCAGCGCCTGCGGGAGAATCAACTCTATGCGAAGGTGGAGAAATGTTACTTCTTCCAGACTTCCATAGAGTTCCTCGGGCACATCATCACCCCCGAGGGCATCGCGATGGACCCGCGCAAGGTGGAGGCGTTGCGCAGTTGGGAATTCCGTCGGGTGAAGGACGTCCAGCGTCTGCTGGGGTTCGGCAACTACTACCGGACCTTCATCCCGGGCTTCGCCACCCTGACCTTGCCGCTGACCCAACTCCTTCAGAAGAAGGTCCCGTTCCAGTGGGGGCCCCCGCAGCAGCAGGCCTTCGAGGTCCTCAAGCGGGCCTTCATCACGGAGCCAGTCCTCAGGCATCCCAATCCACACCGTCCGTTTGTGGTCGAGACGGATGCGTCCAACGTGGCGATTAAAGCAGTTCTGCTACAGGCTCCGGTGGATGGTGGCACTCTTTTTCCCTGCGCTTATTACTCCCGGAAACTCAATCCTTCCGAGCGCAACTACACCATCTGGGAAAAGGAGTTGCTGGCTATCAAGGCCGCGTTCGAGGCTTGGCGGCATCACCTTGAGGGTGCCCGATACCAGGTGGAGGTGCGGACGGACCATCGGAACTTAGAGCACCTCACCACGGCCAGGAAGTTGAACCAGCGGCAGATCCGGTGGTCGTTGTTTTTCGCCCGGTTCAACTTCCACGTCACCTATGTTCCGAGCGGCCTCAATCAGATGGCGGATGCGCTATCCCGCAAGCCGGAATACTTCTGTCCCAAGGACCCCCTTCCCCCTCGGATGGTGCTGCCCGCAGAGGCCTTGGCCGCGGTCGAGGAACCGGCGGACCTGCGGGCTCAGGTGCTGGAAGCGCAGCGCCGTGATGACTGGTCGCAGCAGCGGAGAACGGACGTTGGCCCAGCGTCCCCATGGACCTTGGAGGACGGCTTGTTGAAGCACCGGGGCCGACTGTACGTGCCTACAAGTCCGCTCCGAGCCCTCGTCATGAACCAGTGCCATGACAATCCCACGGCGGGGCACTTCGGGTTCTTCAAGACCTTGAACCTGGTGACGCGGACTTTTTGGTGGCCTAGGGTACGGCATGACGTGCACGTTTACGTGATGTCCTGTGTGACGTGCCGACAGGCCAAATCCGCATCCGGCCCACCTCCTGGACTCCTCCAACCGCTGCCGACACTGGAGAGACCGTGGGGTGCCATCTCCATGGATTTCCTGACGGATCTACCACTGTCCGCCACGTTCACGACCATCCTCATAGTGGTGGACATGCTCACGAAGATGGCCCATTTCATCCCGTGCCGCGGACTGCCATCCGCCCGCACCATGGCCCGTCTGTTCCTGCAGCACATCTTTTACCTCCATGGCCTGCCGGACAGGGTGGTGTTGGACCGCGGGGCCCAGTTCACGGCCCGGTTCTGGAAAAGCCTGATGGCCGCGCTGGAGGTGCAGGTGTGCTTATCGTCGGCGCACCATCCGGAGACTGACGGGGGCACAGAGAAGGTCATCGGCATCCTGGAGCAGTACCTCCGCTGTTTCGTCAACCAGCAGCAGGACAACTGGGCCGAGTACCTTCCCCTGGCGGAGTTCGCATTCAACAACTCCCAACACACCTCCACCCAGATGACCCCGTTCCACGCCAATGTCGGATACCATCCACGGTTTTTCCCGTTGGCGATTCCAGATTCCTCTGTTCCCGAGACCCAGGACTTCCTCTCGGAGCTGCAGGCAGTGCAGCAACTGGTGCGACGGCAGCTGATCCGGGCGAAGGAGGACTATAAGCGGGTCGCCGACCGCTCCCGACGGGCAACGCCACCGCTGGAAGTCGGAGATCGGGTGTGGCTGTCCACGAAACACCTCCCCTCGGACCGGCCGGTGAGAAAATTGGACCACCGCTTTATTGGTCCCTTCCCAGTCGAGGCGGTCATCAACCCGGTGGCCTACAGGTTGACTCTACCACGCTCCATGCGACTCCACCCCGTGTTTCATCGGTCCCTCCTGGTCCCTGAGGCCCCTGCGAGCCATCTCCGACGCCCGACAACGCCTGCCTCTCTGGTCGCAGCCGACGAGGACGACGCCTCGACGTACGAGGTGGACAGTATTCGGGACTCCCGTTGGCTGAAGGGGCGCTTCCAATACCTCATCGCCTGGAAGGGGTACGGGCCCGAAGATTTCAGCTGGGTGGACGCGTCTTCCGTTCAGGCCCCTGACCTGGTACGGGCCTTTCACGACCAGTTTCCGTCCCGACCACATCCCGA
>NW_015386374.1:242531-247225 GCF_001527695.2 Protobothrops mucrosquamatus | reverse complement strand
GGTGCTTCTGGGATTGGCCAGGAGCCAGGTGCTTCTGGGATTGGCCAGGAGCCCGGTGGTTCTGGGATTGGCCAGGAGCCCGGTGCTTCTGGGATTGGCCAGGAGCCAGGTGCTTCTGGGATCGGCCAGGAGCCAGGTGTATCGGACTCCGAAGAGGATACGTCTTGGCTGGATCCACGCCAGCGTCGGAGGGACAAGCGTGCGCAGCAGCGGAAACGCCATGCCAGAGATTTCAGCTGAGTCACTGGACCACACCCCACTGGCTATATAAGCCAGGGGTGTGTCGTGTGAAACTTTTGTGACGGACAATTTTGCTGAATCTCCAGTTGCACGCACTCTGGCAATTTCACCTGGACTGATCGTATGTTTTGTTTTTGTGTCTTATCAGTAAAGGCTTTGGCAGGCAGCCACGAAGTTGCTGCCAAGTGTTTATTTGTCTTTGACTGTGCTGAGCAGTTTTTCAGCCCTCGGCTGACTGGTTGGGGGGTGTGAGTCGGACGGGGGACAGAACAATACCTGATCAGCTGCACGAATGGTACCAGGCAGCCGTGAAGCTAGACGTTCAGCTCGCCCGCTATAAGAAGCCTCCCCCACACGAATCCGAGCAGCAACCAGAGCTCCCGGACAGCAATCACCCCCACAAAAGCCTTCAACTACTGCAATTGCTGAGAGACCCAGGCCCATCACTTAAGTGTTTCCGGTGCAGACAGGAGGGACATCGAGCAGCAAACTGTCCAGTCCCCTACCCCCGATTACAGAGCAGACCGGAACCAGCGGCGAGAAGGAAACCTGCCCAGTGGCTGACGAGAGAGAAATCCAACCAGGTCACGCAGGAACCTGTTGCCCAGATTACACCACCCATGCAGGAGAACGCCGAGACTCCGGGTGGACCCGCCCCTGCTCTACCCTCCTTTGACAGCGATGATGAAGGAGAGAACAACCTGATGGTGAGTCGACAAATCGTGCCTTTTTCACTGGCCGCCAAACTTATAATCCCTAAGTCTGGGGCACAAATGGACTTAAACGTGCTAATTGATTCTGGATGCACCTGCTGCATTATTAGTCTGCCGTTTGCCATGAAAATGGGCATACGGGCAAAACAGCTTTCCAAACCAGTGAGGTTTGAGCAAGCCGATGGCTCCCTGATGGGAGGGACTCTTGTCACACAATTAACCGAGCCCTTACGCCTAGAAATAGGTGCGCACTGGGAGTTTATTCGCTTCCTAGTGGCTCCAAAAATGACTGAGACTGTGATCCTAGGGCTAGCCTGGTTGGACAAATGGAAGCCGTTTATCTAGTGGGAGAAAGGAATGAGAACTGTGAGACTACCTATAGGGCCTAAACCTCCCATTGATTTGACCGATGTTGCAGGACACCTTAGACGACCCAATGAGCGAGCGCACATGGCTGCCTCACCGCCGCCAGGCGAACCACTCATCCCCAATGAATACCGGGACCTGGCGGAGGCATTTAGTGAAAAAGAATGCGATGCCCTGCCCCCTCACAGACCCAATGACTGCTCTATTGAACTGGTGCCAGGAGCCAAACTCCCACGCCCGAGAATGTATGCTATGTCCCCCCTTGAAATGGAGGAGATGCAGTGATACGTGAACAAAAACCTAGCGAGGGGGTTCATCGAACGGGCCAAATCTACCGTGGGAGCCCCTGTGTTGTTCAAAGAGAAAAAAGATGGGTCTCTCCATCTCTGCGTAGACTATAAGGGTCTCAACGCTGTGAGTGTGGAAAATAAATACCCCTCCCCCTCCTAAAGGACTTATTAACCCATCTGGCTAAGGGGAGTGTCTTCACTAAATTAGACCTGAGAGAGGCATATTACCGGGTGAGAATAAAGGAGGAAGACGAGTGGAAAACTGCCTTCAACTGCCCCATGGGGAGCTATCAATTCAAGGTCATGGCGTTTGGACTACAGGGAGCCCCAGCCGTATTCATGCAATTGATTAATGAGGTCCTACACGATCACTTGTACAAAGGGGTTTTGGTGTATCTTGATGACATCCTGATATACAGCACGAACATGACTGATCACATAAAGCTGGTGTGAGAAGTGTTAAAGAAACTATTGAACGCCAAACCTTATGCCAAATTGTCAAAATGTGAATTTCACCAGACCCGATTAGATCATCTAGGCTACAGAATTTCCAACGAGGGCATTGAAATGGATCCTGCCAAGGTGAAAGCTATAATCGAATGGCAGCCCCCAAAGACTCGCAAACAGCTCCAGAGCTTTCTGGGTTTTGCCAACTTTTATCGTCAATTCATCCCCTCTTTTGCCGAGATTGCCCTACCCCTTACAGAACTACTCAAAACAGGCAAAGGAAGAGGGAAGCCACAACCGGGCCAACCACTAGCATGGGCGATGAGCTGTCAAACAGCTTTTGAGAATTTAAAGAGACTATTTGCTGCTGAACCGGTCCTAAAGCACCCCTGCCCAGGGGAGCCCTTTGTGATTCAAGCCAATGCCAGCGATGTGGCAGTTGGAGCTGGGTTACTGCAAAAGAACAAAAGAACAAAACCCTGCGCCTACACCTCTAAGAAATTTGCTGAAAGCAAGCGGAGATGGGCAATCTGGGAGAAAGAGGCCTTCGCGATTAGGTGGGCACTATTAAACTAGCGACACTATCTAGAAGGGAGCAAGGTGCCATTTGAAGTATGGACAGATCACAAAAATCTAGAAGCACTGAAAACTCCCTGCAAATTGTCCCCAAAGCAAGTGCAGTGGGCACAGTACTTTAACCGCTTCAACCTCACTCTAAAGTACATACTAGGAGGAAAGAACTTCCTAGCTGATGCGCTATCCCGGTTACCCCAATACAAAAGTGAATGGGAGGAGGTTAACAAGGTAATTATCCCCAATCCACAAACTACTGCTCAACTTACGCCTCGCAAGGTCCCCAATCCTGATGACCCTGGGGTAAAGAAAATAAAACGAGAGCTCCTCACCAATCAATGGTTCAAAGATAATCAAACCTCCCTAACGTGCAGGGATGGCTTGGCTTACAAAGGGGGGAAACTATATTTGCCAGAAGCCCTCCATCTTAATGCTTTCAAACACAGCCATGATGTAAAACAGGCTGGACACTTTGGATATTTGAAAACCCTACACCTCACCCGCCGGCAATTTTGGTGGCCGGGGCTGAAAAGGGATGTGGAAAACTATGTAAAAAGCTGTACTGTATGTGCCACAATGAAAAGAATCCCATGGAAAACCCCTGAATTACTGCAACCTGTGGCAGACCCTTCCCAACCATGGGAAGAAATAGCTATGGACTTATAGTAGATCTACTTGAAAGTAGAGGAAATACTGTCATCTGGACTGTAATAGACCTGTTCTCGAAGCAGGCTCATTTCATCACCTGCAAAGGACTCCCATCTGCCCAACGACTGACCAAATTGTTCCTGAAACATATCTACCGGCTGCATGGCGCCCCTAAGCAAATAATTTCGGACAGGGGGGTGCAGTTCACAGAGACGTTTTGGAGAAGTTTCCTTATATTAATTGGATCATCTCAAGGTTTATCATCTGCTTTTCATCCGGCCACCAATGGAGCTGCAGAATCCGCTAACAAAATGGTGGAGCAATATCTTAGATGTTATGTTTCTTACCAGCAGACGAACTGGACTGACCTCCTCCCTTTCGCGGAGGTGGCGTACAATAATTCTGTGCACAGCAGCACCGGCTACATGCCTTTCAGAGTGGCCACAGGAAAAGAGTTCAGCCCAATACCTGAATACCCTCAGGTGCCCTCCGCTTCCCAGACACTTGACCAATGGGTGAGGGGGTGGGAAGAAGTTTGGAGAAACACAAAAACTGCCTTAAAAAAGACTTTTGAAACCTATAAAAAGCAGGCTGATAGAAAGAGGGCTCCCCAAAGAACATTCCAAGTTGGGGAAAAGGTTTATTTGTCAACTAAATATTTACGCCTCAAATTGCCCAGCAAGAAATTGGGCCCAAAATTCTTGGGGCCTTTCCCCATAGTAAGAATCATCAATCTGGTCACCATGGAACTAAAACTCCCTAGACTTTTAGGGAGAATTCACCCAGTCTTCCATTGCAGCTTGTTGAAACCTTATTGGGGCTCCACTTTAAGACCTCCCCCGAAGAAGGCACCTGGGCCCCTCATAGTTGCGGGACAGACCCACTATGAAGTGAAACGTATTCTTGACTTTAGAATTTTTAAAGGGAAATTGCAGTACCTAGTACAATGGAAGGGATACCCGTTGTCTGAAGCCACCTGGGTGAAATCCAGTGAGGTGAAAGCTGACAGGCTCGTCAAAAGGTTTCATGCGAAATACCCCAACAAACCGAAAACAAGTCATTAACATATGCTTTTATTTACATTGCAGGATCTGTCCTTTTTGTAAGGGGGGGGCAGATGTCAACACTGCTAATATTGAATATTCTTGCTTTGACAAATTATGCTGAACTGTCTGGTATTTTTAGAGTTAATTCAGAGGAGAATGAGGGAGGAGGGAAAAGGTTAAGGTTAAGGTTAAGGTTAATTTAATTTGTATACCGCCCTTCTCCCGTAGGACTCAGGGCGGTTCACAGCATATTAAAAACACAAATACAATATACAGGATACAAAAAAAATCATACAAAAATACACAAAATAACCCCACTAAAACCTAATTAAAAGCCAAATATTGATTGCTGTGTTCCCATTAAAATTACT
>NW_015386374.1:228975-239733 GCF_001527695.2 Protobothrops mucrosquamatus | reverse complement strand
GCGGCGGAACCGCGTTCCGGCACCTTTTTCCGGGCCGGCCGCACCGGAAATAGCCCCTCCCACACCGGAAATAGCCCCTCCCAAATTTTACTTGCATTCCTGTTCTCTAAAGGGGCGGTCCTAGGGTTTGATGAGGGCGTGGCCAGGTTTGAGTTCCGCCACCTTTTCTCCGAGAAAAAAAGCCCTGTATATATGTATGACTTTGTCTTTGAACAATTGACATCCCCATCACCACATTGTTTCTCAAGCACTTTGATGTAAAAATGAAAAAACCAATAAAATTTCTTACAAAAAAAAGAGAGAACAATGTATATGTAAACAACTAGCCCTTAAAAAAGAATATGGATGTTTTTTGATAAAAGTTGTAATAATAAGCAGTTTTAATGGAAGGCTATAATGTTGCAATGTGGTTTCCTCAAACTGATGTAACAAAAGCCACAAGAAACATAAAAACAAAACAAAAAAAGCACAGCTTCCATGACCTCCAGAGTAACTTTAGAACAACCTTGAAAGAGAGATGTAGAATATCTGGCTGACAGTCTACATATAAGGGTCAGATAGTAACAGACTATGTACTTGAAGAAAGGTGAATGCCATGATAAGGGAGAGACAAAAATGTTTACATGGAACTGATGCTCAGCATTACCAATATTTTAAGGCTGATTGGCAAAGTTTTCAGCATGGATTGGGTCCAAGATAACCAGGACTACTATATTAATAAAAAGCACAGTTGCATGGGACTTAGTTGATGCAGGATAAAAATGAATTTACTTGGCTAAAATATTCATTCATTTATTCAACTGAACTCAACCAAGCCCTGGTTACTTAAGAAATAAGATGAATCACAGTTTGCTGATATAGCCAATTCAGGCCACTTTGCAGTAAGTGTTGCAGTAAAGGCATTCCAGTAAAAATAGAAGAAAAGTACAATAAAAATCACAACGTTATATTTTATAGACAAAAATGGCTTTATATTTTTAAAACTAGCCTAAAATATTAGAGAATCTAGCAACATTTGTTTTAATAGAAATCTATTTTCCCCTTTTGGTGTCTTTTTCTACCACACCCATTTCTATTTCTTTTGCTAGAATTGACTTCATTGGGTCACTAGTTCAAGACCATTAGTTGTGCAGAACATAATTATTTATTTTAGACTGGGTGGGAAAGGTCATATTGTAAGTGTGAGCAAAACTAAGCAATAAATATTTAAAGAGCATCAGTTGAGCCATTTTTTTCTATCTTAGAATAAATATTTATAAGAAAGTTCATCAGAGACAGGGACAAAATATTATGACTGAAACCTTATAAAGAAGTCAATCCAAGTTGCAATCATCTATCCAATTTTCTAAGAGCAATCCCCATTTAACCTAGGAGGATTTGTGCCATTATGTTATGTAATGTTATTTTACATAACATGTTACATTATGTTATAACATGGTTAATACAGCTGCCTAACATGCAAGCTGCCCAAGTTCGAATCTCAGAAGGGAATGGCTAGCTGATTAGAGCTAAATAGCTCAAAATAGCTATACTAGTCTCCCTTTAACTCTTTGTCAGCAAAATCTAAATTTTGCTGTGAAGCATATATATATATTTGCACTGAATGCTTCACAACAGCAATAACAAAATCAGTTGCATCCAATTCAACCTACTTTTTACCATTTTCAAGTTATCCCATTCCTTCCCCAATAGATATTTATACTTCAGCACAACTCTAAATATACTGTGTTTCCCTGAAAATAAGATAAGACCGGGTCTTTTTTTTTTTTAAACCAAAAGACCAATTAGGGCTTATTTTCAGGGGATGTCTTATTTTGCAGCCCCCAACCCACTCCATCAGAGAGGAGAGCATGTATCACACCAGTGCTGCTGCCACGAGGTGAGGCAAGGCAGTTGGGGGGTGGGGGTGGAGCTGCCCCATGCGTCTTGCACCTGCTTACCTCAGGGCTCCCACAACTAGGCCACCCACACCCTGCCACCTGCCTCATCTCGCAATAGTGGCACCAGAAGCAGTAGCCCTGACTAGCAGGAGCCCGCATGGCCACCGCCCACTTGTCTGGTTGCTTGCAGTCACAACAGGGCAGGAGAGTGCGCATCGCACTGTTTCCGCCATCACAAATTGAGACGAGGCAGGTAGGGTGGAACTGCGCCACATGCCCCGCAGCCGGCTACCCACTTGCCTCTTCCCTTTCATTCCCCTTCATGCTGCAGAGGATGGGTAGGGGAGCCTCAGTCCCCTTTCCCAGTCCCCCTCCACCATTTCAAGGCAAAGGGGGGAGTGATGGTGAAAGGGCCTCTGCCACTGCTGTGCAACAGCTGGTGATAGTCACTACCTTCTCTGCCTGCCTCACGCTGCTGCTCCTCATCTCAGAGCCAGGGGGAGTGATGGCAAAAGGCCTCTGCCACAGCTGCACTACAGCCGCATCCACCACTGGAGGGGCTTTCTTCGGTCCCCTTTGCAGCTCTGTCCAAACAGCCAAGGGAGAGCTATACCAGGGCTGGCAGCTGGAGCCATGGCAGTGTGATCTTCGGAGTGCCCTCACCATCAGCTTTGGTATAACTCCCATGTTTGTGTGGGCAGAGGTGTGAAGGGGACTAAAGAAAGTCCCTCCAGTGGAAATTTCTTTTTGTACTGATCATTACCACCCTTGTAAAGGGATTAGCTGAGGAAAATCTGTTGGGGTATTACAGAAAAAATAGCTTTGAAGATTGGGAGAGAAAAGGAAAGACAGATGGGATACTTAAAAGGCTGAGTTTTGATATGTCCTTTAGTAAGTGACTGTAGTATGTTTTCAAGCTTAGCTTCTCCAGCATTCTCTGTATAGTACTTTTTTTTTATAAATATGTCCATCAAATGTGTGACTTCTTTTGTTATTTAGAAAAGTAGAATTCAAAGTAGATTAAAAAATAGAGAAAGATAGAAGACAAACTAAAGTAAAAATGGATAGCAGGATTTCCTAAAAATTGCTTACTGCGCTATTTGATAGGTTGCTCCCTACACATTTTGGCAGAATTGTATTATTAGGACTGTCTAATAATTGTAATTAAATTATTTGGCAATGTGCAGATTGTACATTTTACTTTCTGTTTCTATGAAGTCTGGTATGGGGAGATATTTTATTTTATTCATTTTAAAACATTTGTAGGGCTGCCCACCTTGTGAGACACAAGTCTGAGTGGCTAATGACAGTAATAAAAACACAAGAATAAATAGAACATACAAGAACAATCAGTCACCATATCCAAAGTATATCCATTCAGTGCTCCAGGCTCCAATGTTACTGTCAACGTTCCGACTAATGGAACACTTCAAGGAAATTCCAGGCATATTTATTCTGAAAAAGTCTGTAATCATGGACACATTATTGGCACATATTGAATGGATGCCAGAATCTGAATTTCTCTTGCTTGCATCTAACTTTTCTTGCTAAACCCTCCCCTATTTTGCAGTCATAAGTCACATCTTCCAATTAGCCCAGAGGGCAAAGATTCACTTCCGTTCCTTTTCCCGGGCTTTCCTTATAAATCTCCTCCCTTTCTCTGTCATCTGAATTAACTCTAAAAATACCAGACAGTTCTGTATATCTTGTCAAAGCAATAATATCCTATATTAACAGCATTGACAGTTACTACAGCAACTGCTGGGGGAGAAGCCCCGCTCTCAGTAGCTTTCTGGGAGATAAAGAGAGTGAGGACTGGTAGATCTTAAGGGGAAGGTGTGCCATAGGGAAGGGACAGAACAGGAAAGGATAGACAGAACAGACAGTTGGCATGTTCTCTATGAATTCCTGCCATAACATAAGACAACCATAACATGCTAGAACAACTTATAGTTATGTGACTCATAGTTTCTTTAAGTGTAAGCTATGCATTGATTCTATATTCTTTAAGTTTAAAGGCTGAGGATTAATTGGTAAAAGATGGAGGCTTAACATTTAATTGCTTTGTGCAAAAGTTAGTTCTACAATTTTTTTTTTCACAAATCATCAGAAGCAGCTCCCAATATATTGTAATTTGCTTTTTAGAACTATAACAGTGCAGTACAACTTTATACTCATGGCATTCAGAAATAACTTACATCATGAAGACTACTTCAAGGCAATTGTTCCTAAGGTAGCAGTTTTCATTTAAATGTGGGTCAGACATACTGTTTGCAGAAATTATACAGTGATCCTAAGAAAAGCAAGGAGGATTTTTTTTTCTCCATGCCTCCTCCATAGGAATGAGAGAAACGACTGAGAGGTTATGAAATTGTCTTGCTTCGGTCAGTGGGTGGGAATGCTTCTTTTCAAAATAAGACAGTCTTAGAGTAGGCTAAACATTTGGCACAGCAGTACTTTGAACTAATGATCCACGTATTCTGTTCTATGGTGAAAGTAATTCTAATATTAATTATTTGTAAACATTTTGTCTGGTGGTTTATGTCTCACTTCAGAAACATTAAACATCATTTCCATTCCCATTCCCTAATGAGCTCATGTTACCCATTTAGTAGGGATGATTTACATGAACAGCATGTACCTAACACCTGGTTTTGAAAGTTGCTTGAAAAATATTATATGTAGCAGAGGTGTGAAATGGAAACAGCAAGCTAGCATAATTTGGGCTCTAGGTTATCCTGAACATACTTGGCCAGGTTAACAGATAAAGAAAAAAATAAAACCAGATTGAGTCATATTCATGTGGCCAAATGGAATTAGCTTGAAATGACTGATCCTATTAGATAACAATATTGTTTCTCAAACTGCACTAGCTATAATAGCATTTTATTAGCATGATGGCTTTAGAAAAATCGATGAAATTTAGTTTAGCAGAATAAGTAGATGCTAAAGGACCTATATATGACTGTTGAGATATTGGAAGTTTTACAAGTTGATTTAAAGGGCAGTTCTGCAAGTATAATGAATATGCCATTCTTGACAGTGAAATAAATCTCACATATGAAAGATTATGATTAAAACTGAGAAAAAGGGATCTCAGAAAGATATCTTTGTATGTTATCATAGTAAACAACCCATATACTCTATTTTTAGGAGATCCTGTTACTACTAATATTATATTTTATACTGTAAGTATAATACAGAAATCTATTTTATGTAAATCTAGCTTTTTAATCAGATACTTGTTATACTTTTGTCTTCAAATATATTTGACCTCAAATCATCATTTTTCTTCCAATGCCATTTTTTCAAGAGCATAGGAATTTTCACCTTGTTCACCTTATTTTAAAAATGGTTATATAGCATGTATTGTTTCACTAGTAATAGTATTAAATAATTAAAAATAAACTTATTTTACAGTATTTCATTAGTTTCTCCCTTATTTTGATGGGTACGATCTAAACCAGTCAAGCACTGTACAATTTAAAAAAACTTGATTGATAACTGTATTTTACTTTTAAATTATTATTGTATGGAAATATGAAGAAAATAGTCAACAAACTCAATGAGGAACTGGTTCTGAACAGCAGTTGTGCAGGTGGAACTCAATTAAAAAGCTTCTAAGTGTAGTCTGACTTTTTTTCTCCTTGAAAATTCTCATATGGCCTTCTGTTACTTCCTGTTAACAATCCCCAATTGCTCTGCCAGTTACTTATAATGAATCATTAATGGTCCATTGAATAAAGTGAGGTGGAGAAAAAAAATCACACATAAGAAATGTATAACAGTAAAATACCTGGCTAAGATGCTCTGAGCCAGTTGCATCCAGATAAAAGAAAGCCTTGTGATTCTGTGGCAAAGCCATGTTTGTCACATGCCTTCCTGCTTGAAGGCATGTGACAAACACAGCTTCGAGTTTACAATACAGGTCTGTTATAGCAACTGCAATGTATAATCTAAGAAAGTCATCACTGAGAAAATGAGCACAGAAAAGGCATGGTTTGCAATTTTCTCACTATCTTCCTTTTTTGGTCATATGAGTCAATAAAAATGTTGGGCGAGCAGAAGCTGTGATTACACAGTAATAGCCCAGTAAAGGTCTTTATAAAAATATGGATAAGAAGTTATTCCCACAGTGGTTGGGATCACATGCTACCCATTTCTCTTATCCAAACACAAAAATATATTCTTATGGATTGTGCAGGCTACATTTTTTCCGCATGTTTGAGCAATAAAATGATTCACTGCATTGATCTCACGGTTGCATAAGGTAACAGCTTTCAAAGACACATATACAGAAACCATGCATGTTATGTGAAAATATACACTGGCTCTTGTAAAAATTGCCCCTTTCTCAGCACAAAGGTTTACTTCAAGCAGAAAAAAATTACTGATACAGGTAGTCACCCACTTTAAATATGTAAAGAATATATCACAGAGGACTTTTTCCCTTGAATTTTTTATTTTAATTAATACCACAATTCTGAATCCAGTTTGATGAAGTGGGTCAGACTGAAAAGGATCCAGATAACTTGGATTGAAAAGAGTCCATATAATCTGCTTTATCCAAAGCCCTGTGAAGCTATGTCTATCCTTTCCACAACTGGAAACTGGGTAAAATTGTTTGTTTGTTTGTTTGTTTGTTTGTTTGTTTGTTTATTTATTTATTTATTTATTTATTTATTTATTTATTTATTTATTTATTTAAAAACCTATATGATCTCCATCTTAAGAAACATAACACTGGGCTGCTCACAATAAAAAAGGCATTTCAGCATCATCCTTGATGCATCCAATAAAAGCATCTTTAGGCTTCATCTTCATCGTATCCCCTCCTGAAAAGGGATGTACCATCACATCTTTCAAGGCAGGTAGCACCACCCATTCCTGCAATGAGGCATTAACTACTACTTGGATCCATCTCAACCTATCTCCAAATCTCTACTGTGAGTTGGACTTCCCATAAGTTGGACCAGGGCTATGATGGTCATGATATCCCAAGACCTCTGATTACAGGTCCAAAGAAGTCAGTGAAATCTCCCAGAACTATAAGACTGGGGAGCTCCACTGCCAAGTCAACCACACAGTTAATAAGCTTAGTTAGAGTTTGCAAGGCTATAGAGAAGAAGATAGGAAAGCAGCAGACACAACAAGTCCTTAGAGGTTAATTTCAGACATGGGGCAGCTTTCTTACATCCTGCTATGACTTGGGCAGCATTCTTAAAACCAACTGAGATTCTCAAATAATCACAGCCACATGCCTAATCCTGCCCCAGAGTTGCAGCTGGTGACATATCCACACTTGGAAGGGCACATCTGGAAGATGGAAAAATACCTCAGAGATACTGTATATGGATGAGGTGAGTTTTGTACAGGCTGATCCAGCATTGAGTAGCAGCTGTTGGAGCCCAGGGGTGCTGAAGCACCCAAAAACCAAATTTTTGAAATTAGCATGGGGCTAGAATGCAGCTGTTTTAGATACTGAGAATGGCCCCTCCATCTCCTGCCATATCCCTTATGCCTATCAAATGATATAGAGATTATCTTTAAAAAAATCCTGAAGCACCGGGCAACTGCCAGAGGATTGGAAAAGAGACAGATCCTGGAAACTATAGACCAATCAAGCTTAACATCAATACCAGGGAAGATACTGGAAAAAATAATCAAAAACCAGATCTGTGAACATTTAGAAACAAAGTTATAACTAGTAGCCAGCAGTGTGCAGCAGCAGCCAAAAAAGCTAATACAATCTTGGTTGTATAAACAGAGGCATAGAATCAAAATCACGTGAAGTATTAGTATCACTTTATAAATCCTTAGTAAGACCACACCTGGAATACTGCATCCAGTTTTGGTCACCACATTACAAAAAAAAAGTGCAAGGAAGAGCAACTAAGATGATTAAGAGCCTGGAGACAAAAACATATGAAGAACAGTTGCAAGAACTGGGTATGGCCAGTCTAAAGAAAAGAAGGACTAGGGGGTGACATGATAGCAGTATTCCAGTATTTGAGGGGCTACCACAAAGAAGAGGGGTCAACTTATTTTCTAAAACACCAGAAGGCAAGGCAAGAAACAATGGATGGAAACTAATAAAGAAGAAAAGCAACCTGGAATTAAGGAGAAACTTCTTAACAGTGAGGACAATTAACCAATGGAACAGCTTGCCTTCAGAAGTTGTAGGTGCTTCATCACTGAAGGTTTTTAAGAAAAGACTGGACAGCTACCTGTCTGAAATGGTATAAGGTCTCCTGCTTGAGTAGGGAGTTAGACTAGAAGATCTCCCAGGTTCCCACAAGCTCTATTCTGATTGAGTGAGTCTTCTAAGCCAACATACTTTTGCCATGTCTATCAATTCAAGAGGTATATATAGTGCACTGAAACTTATCAACATACTTAACTTCTTTTTAGGCTAACCCTAACTTCCCATTAGAAGTAATTTCAGTTATTCAAAATCATTAGGAACAAAAATCAATAAATCATGGCATGTTCCAAACTTAATAAGGATTGCATAATGTATACATTCTTTGGCAATTCTATATGTATTGATTCAGAAAATCCATAGAACTTAATCTCTTGATAAATGTATTGGGGATTGCAATCAAAATGAGCAATTCTTCGAAAATTGACTGAGATACTTAGATGGATAATACATGTGATAACCATGGTTTAGTATGACATGCAAAATATAAAGCTTCAATGCTCTGTTAATGTAGCTAAACATTAATTTTACAAGTTACACACATTGTACAATTTCTTATGAAATTGTTAAGATGTATTAGAATTTTACATCCTTCACAATGATACTACTTCATGCTATTCTCTCTTCCTGCCCCCTCCCTACTTTTGTTTCTACTCTTTTGTGTTGAAAGGACTGCTTTGATAACCCAGAAAGACTATACACTTTTCTTTTTTGTTAATCAGAAGTTTTTGTAGGCATAAAAACAAAGGAAACACTTTTTATAGGAAAATATGTACAATTTCTTTTCAGGCATTAAGGAAGCATTGGGATGGATTATAAAAAAGGTGCTATCTCTTACAAACAGCAAAAACAATAATAATATTCCTAACGTGTTACATTTTTTAAAAATGTCAGTTGGAATTTCAGTAAAATAAAAGGCATTTATTTGACATAAATCAAATCTAACCCTTCCCAAAATTAGCTGACTGTATCTATCTCACTTTCAAATTGATTAGTACGGAAACAATAGCTTATTTAATTATCCAATTTATATAATTAATATTTTCTTTCTTTTTTTTTTTTAAAGATTTTTATTATTTTTCATCATAAAAAAAAACATCACAAGTGTTACACAATGCTATATGAAAGAACCCCCCACCCCCCACCCCCCCGGACTTCCCAAACCTAATCCCAGGATAATATTCAGATATAAGTAAACAGGTATTAATATCTCTAACTCCACAAAGTATATTATTCTACATGAGTAGGTAAAATATTTTTAAAAAAAGGAACAAATTTACTAAAAACCTAAATTATATTCCACCACTCTATGCTTATTTTAAATATAAACAATCCATCTTCTCCATATTAATAAAAATTATCATTCAAGTAGTTCTTCAAGTAAGCCGAAATCTTTGCCATTTCAGCAAAGTACGAAACTTCAATCTCCAGTCTTCCATTGTAAGTATCTATAATTTCATCAATCTANGTTAAAACACCCCTGTAAAAACCTTCTCAATTTACATAATTTCAACAATTTTTTGTCCCTGGCCCCTGCATGCCACCTCTCGGGGTTCCACGTCCCGTCCTCGAGGTAGGCCCTAGGAATGTTGCTGGGCCAGGCCTGCGCGAGGGGTGAGTCGCGCAGGGCCAGCAGGACCGTCCTAGAATACATGGGTCCGACGCAGGGAGTCCATGGCACAGAGGGGGGATGAATTATTGGTGGATCTCAGGTCTTCTAACCGAAGCCAGGGAACAAAAAGTCTGACCTCAGGGGATAGTCCTTAAGTCCTCCAGAACCCAGCCCTCTAGGCCAGGGCGGGCCAAGTCCGAAACCAAGCCCCAAGTCCTCACCTGGCCGAGGCCGTTGGAAGGGCCGTTGAGGTCGCCAGAGCCGCCGGGGCCATTGGGAGGGCCATCAGGGCCGCTGGCCCAGTTCTTAAAGGGCCTCAGGTCCAAGAGGGCCGCAGGGGCCCAGGGTCCAAGAGGGCCGCAGGGGCCCAGGGTCCAAGAGGGCCGCTGGCCCAGTTCTTAAAGGCCCTCAGGTCCAAGAGGGCCGCAGGGGCCGCTGGCCCAGTTCTTAAAGGGCCGCCAGAGCTATCCAGAAAGGCCCTCAAAAAAAATTACCAGCCTTCATTCATTATTAAATCAGACAGAAATTCTCTATTTCAAAATAATTATCATATTTAAAATAACGATGTAATTCCAAAAAATGCATATCTAATTTTAAAAACATATTCTATCATTTCATTCTATAAAGTCTTTTAAACCCCTAAGCAAGTTTACTCCCTAATAATTATCAACTATAATAACAATCAATTCTCATCCTTCTTTCGTTATTAAATCAGACAAAATCTCTAAAGCCTTTTTAACCCATCAAATAGCGTTTTATCCACATTTAAACCTGACTCTAGCTTTCTTTCTATGCCCATTTAATTTCCATAAACTGAGCAAAATTTCCTTCTCTTCCACTTTGTTGTAGTTTCCAAAAAATTGTGTCTGAGTGTCAATCTTTGTTATTTTTGATATTTGAACTAAGTCAGTTACAATTAATTCTTGATCATCCAAGTTATCCATCCGTTGTAGGTAACATTGTGTAGGATTGGTTGACTCAGTGATTATCACCTTTTCTCCCAGCGTAGATTCATCATTAAGTTGTAAGCATAATATCTCTGTCTCTTTAAAACATGTGTCTCG
>NW_015386374.1:204422-228175 GCF_001527695.2 Protobothrops mucrosquamatus | reverse complement strand
GGAGTTCTCACCTACATCGTCCACATGGGACGACTCGGGAACTCAACTCCTACCCCGGGCAGCTCACCTATCCCCTTATGCCCAGGGGAAGGGTACAAGCCGTTTGACAGCTGATGCTAGCTGTCAGAACGGCTTTTACGCTGAAACAGGCGGGAGGCAGCAAACAGCTGCGTCCGACGAAGTCGCCTGCCACCGGAAGTCCATAATTAATATTTTCTTGTGCATCACTTTAAAATGTAAATTGTAACAGGGTGCCTGAGCTGCTTTGCAAGGGATCATTATTTCCTCTCTCCATGTGAATGTGTGAATAGGTAGGGAAATGGAGCCAGCATCTTTCATGATCCTTATGGAACATCTGCAATGTAGATTCACCATTGGGCTGATATAACAGGTCACTTGGCAAAGAGAAATGAGCTACATCCTTGAGCTACTAGTAAGACATTCAGACAGTTTTGGATATTAATTAAATGTAAAAATAGCCGTTTCTCATTTAATTGTAACCCTGGTTATGGTTTGATGTTTCCAAGTAACAGATTATCAATATATATTCTGAAATTTTGTTTCTAAATAAGTAAAATCAATGTTTTCTTAAAAACAACAACAATAACTATGAACTCACAAGTCTTGCAGATGGGAAACCATTTTATCCTCTTGTTTCATTGAATCTAGGTAGTTAACGTGTCAAAACATGAGACAGTTAAAAACTGAACAATGAAAACATGAACAACAGAAGTAATTTCTCTTTTTGAAACTGTTATCTTATTCCAACTTCATACTATTTGTGAAGTGTAAGAGGTGGTTCTTTGTCACCCTGGTGAAGATGGGAATTACAAGTGCTAGAATAAAATATTCCTATATCTCAGTTCTTGCCTCTAAATTACTGTGGTAGAAGGTAGTATGGTTGGGTGTAATGTAGGAACTTTATATCCCATGTAGCATAGATACTGGACAAAATGCTTTATATTTGCAAGCAAAAAATATTTGACATGCTAGCTATAATAGGGACACCACTAGTGGGTTGTGGATTTTGGCTTTCATGAATTACATCCCATTTTGTGAATCAGATTAAGTGAATGAAAGCGTACAGTATGCCACAATGCTTGTACTTTATTATACAATTGCCTAATTTCAGTTCGCATTTACGTCAGCCTAAATTACTTTGAATCAGGAAGAATTTATATCATCCAAATGGATTCTCTTTTAAACTAAAAGATTATCAAGTTTTATCTTTGTTTTTCATGTCTTATGATAAGAAAATTATTTACTCTGGAAATACCAGCGTGGAACATCATTTTCCTGCAATTTTCTTAGCTATTTGGTCAATATTTTTTCCTGTAACATCATAAATGAGAATGGGTAAAACACTATTGTTCCATGACTGAGCTCATGCTGCATTTTTGAACGTTGAGGTTTGAACATTGTTGAGTATAAGTTTTTTTTACACATATAAGTTGATACTTGAACATTATAGAACAAATATGTCTCTGTGAGTGAGCACGTATATCTATAAAAACATTGTCCTGATAAAAGACCCTATTGTTTATATGGTCTTTTAAAAAACAGTGAAACTTTCTATGAGCTAGAATAGCAGTGCAAGCCCAGATTTAAAAAAAAAGAGTAAGGTTTTCAAAGGTATAATTTAGCCTAAGTCCAAATAACTATATTATAAAAGAGTTTATCTAGTATTGTTTAAATTCAACATTGAACTTTGCATGAGCATCTAAGTGACTCTGGGTGGATGAGGCTGCCTGGCAATTAGTCACAAGGATATGAAGATGACCTTGTTTAGCAGCAGACATTTTACATTTTTCTTGAATCAGTTTTAGTTTTAACACCGAGTGATTGAAACAATGGTTAAATTCTAAATAATGAGGGTGGAAGAATATTGAATTCCATAGAAAGATAATGCAACTAAAGTTTAAAAAACTTTCTATATCATCAAGAGCAGAAAAGAGAAAAATTAATAACATGCTTATGGTTGATGTTGTAAAGGGTAGAATCTCCACAGTGATAAAAAAAATTAAAATCACTTCCATGACTGATAAAATGATTAGACAAGAAGATTAAAACATTAATAGAAGTGTGGCATCTCCCAAACTGATCATATAATTAATGAAGAATGGAAATATAGTATTTTACCTTTTTTAATGGTTCTTTAAGGTGCATGGCACTGGATTTATTTCAATCGATTAGATTATAATCTAATCAACACAAATTTGTAAATCTGATTCCTTATGCTGGTCTATGACTATAATAAAGATTTGATTTGAAACTGATTCCACATAGCTGAGAACAAGTAATTTGAGTATGGATCCTCCGGTTGGGCTAGAAAAAGATGAACAGTTATCTCAAGAATTATTGAATCTAGATTGGCCAGTCAGAGGAAATTATTTCTTGAAGATCCCAACCTCTTGATTTCTATTTGCATTAAATTAATATGCTATTTAATTTAAGACTTAAATTAAGAGTGCAGTGTGGCTTTTTTAACTTTCATAAAGTATCATATAAAAAAATAAGATTACAAAATGTGCAAATATTACTGTTCCAATTATTAAAGTAATCAAAAAGAAGTGACCTTTGAAATATATACCAGAAAATTAAGGTTGCCCTTGCCTACTTCTTCACACTGTGTTTGTTAAATTATCTTAGCAATTATGCAGAATTTGAACTAGTTCAATTATTGATATCTAAGTCTCTTCATGGTATTTCTCAGCTTACATTCATCCTCTTTCTCTATTTTTAAGAGGAGTCTCTATTTACATTCTATTAACGTTCAATGGAGATACAATTGTTATATATAACATTTGTGTGCTGATGACTAAAAATATACATTTCAATATGTAGCCAGTCAAATCCTGATTATGGGACAGAAAGAGACAAGTGGATTAATGACTACAATGTAGTGGTCCTCTTACTATATTTGTGAAAATGTCCACTGGTGTAACATCTTGCTAGTTGTATTTTGCCAAAGTTGTTTATGCATATGTGTATAGATGGCATGAATAGTTTGAGAAATAGGCATTTAACAAATAAATACATTTCAGAAACAGGTTAACCATCATTATTGAGGATTCATTTATATGGGCTTATGTTTTTTTTTAAAAAAAACTGCTCTGTTTTACATTAATGACAATAGTTTATAATATTTCTGTTGCTGCTTGCTTATCATAGTTGAGGCAGATAACATATGTCAGGCAAATCAGAAGCAACCAGAAGCATTTGTGAAGAGTCTCAACAGTAATTTTATTGCTAGTCAGCTACTGTATGTGTCAAGAACCTCGCCAGACTGACTGCATTCCCTTGATAGCAGGATGAGGCTTCAAGGACTCTGGGGAAGGTCCAGCCTTGTGCCACCTACTGCAGTGCAATGAATGTAAACTCAGGTCCCTCTTGACCCTTCCCTCCAGTCTTAACTGGAGATTCCACCACACATAGCTGATCTGTTAGTGGTATATTGTATATTTTCCTTTTTATTATTTTAGGTTTGTTTTGAGATAGTTTTCTTGCCATTTATATTGAAAGGAAACTTTAACACTTGTCCAAAAAAATAAATAAAGCTTCAGCTCCCTAAATCTTTGTCCAATTTATAGTGGCTTTTTTTCTGGAAATAATCTTCCATTTCCACCTTCCATGAATAATTGCATTAATGTTTTTTTAATATGTATGAAGGAATATGAGAAAGTTCTGATAATTACAGGCCTGGTCTTAAGTGTCATTATATGGGTATATTACTGAACCTAAGCAGGTCTGGATCTGAATTGGAGTTTGCTTGGAAACTCCATTAAGATTAAAGAATTTATGAAGTTAGAAATTATTCTTACCATTCCCTGTCATCAAGCCTTCCAAAAAGGTGATTTTTTTTCTGATATTAAATGATAGTTCCAAGAAGATCAAAATGCAATATGCCAGAAGGCATGCTGTTGATGTGCTAAATTCTAAGGTGTCCTAGTTCTGTATCACACTCCTAGTTTACATCATCATCTCCTTGCTTAAAATTGGAAAGAAATTCTTACTTTCTTATGTTAAAATCTCATCAAGAGAGAACAAGATGTATACTGGTCCTTGCTTGACATTAATTTTACATGACTTTGTTGTGCCTGATGAACTGGAATGCTCTAAAGACAAAGTTTAAATCGCTCTACCTAGTGCTGAAAAGCTGAATCACATGCTTAAATGTTTCTCCATTGAATGACTTAACTTTTATTAGCGTATGAATCATGAACTCCAAAACCATCTCAGATAAACTATTCTTTGGCTTCTAATATGCACTTATTCTATTCATAAAAATGGATGCCATCTATATAAAAAAATAAAAAATGTATAGTGGTGGTGCAGTGATTAGAATGCAGTATTGCAGGCTAATTTTGCTCATAATGCCAGGAGTTCAATTCCCTCAATCCTGACCAGCTCAAGGTTAACTCAACCTTTCATACTTGCGACGTGGGTAAAATGAGGGCCTAGATTGTTGGGGGTAATATGCTGACTCTGTAAACTGCTTAGAGATTGCTGTAAAGCACTATGAAGTGATATATAAGTCTAAGTGCTGTTGCTATTGCTATAGTGATTAAGGCATCAAACCAGAAACAGGGATACAGCAAATTCTAGTCCTATCTTATGTACAAAGCCAGCTGGGTGACTTTGGGTCAGTCATTCTCTTTCTCTCTCTCAGTCCTAGAAAGGAGGCAATGGCAAACCACTTCTGAAAAACCTTGCCAAGAAAACTGCAGTCTATTAAGAATTGGACATGTTTCAATAAAAGAAAAAAATTATACTGAATTAGAATGAATAAGAATGCTTTTCTACCTCTGAGTGAGAATAAGACTCCAGCAGTTTAAAAAAGAAATTAGACAAATTCACACAGAGGAGAATGAAAAAAGGCTAATAGTCTTAAAGGCTATGTTGTGTTCTGTGCACTATATACCAACTGCTAGAGAGCAAAGGAGAAGTGAGTTATTACCCTTCTGTCCTACTTGTGGGTTTTCATTAGGAGGCTGTTACAAAGTGCTGGCACTGCCATAGAAAAGCAATACCTTCTAACTTCATACTCCAAAATCTTTTGGAAATAAGGAACCTTAAATAGCTTCTCCCTACATTTTCTGTTGAATTGGGTCAGTGCTGGTTTGAGTAGTTGATACTCTAAGAACCATGGCATAGATCAGTGGTGGCAAACCTATGGCACGGGTGCCAGAGGCAGCACTCGGAGCCCTCTCTGTGGGCACCCATGCCGTTGCCCCAGCCTTGCCTCCCCCATGACCCCCTCCTTTCCAGCAGCCCCCCTGAAGGAGAGTCGCCCCCGAGCGTGGCTCACACAGACCAGTGCAGCCAAAGACATGGTAGCCAGGCAGCGTAGACAAGACTCTACCCTCACACCCCATCATGCAGTTGATGCTGCAGGGCACGGGCAGAGGGTGTGGCCACCATAGTGCTTCTGGGCTGCCTGGGCAATCTGCGGCGGGCCCTGGAGGTGGTGAGCGGTCCTGTGGGCAGGCGGGGCAGGGGATGGGGGGCAGAGCAGGGGCGGGGCAGGGGGTGGAGCAGGGGCGGGGCCAGTTTTTGGGCACTCAGTCTCTAAAAGGTTTGCCATTACTGCCCTAGATGTTTTTTTAGCTCAAAATCAGCACCTTAAATTGTACCTCAAAACCAATCAGCAAACAGTGTAGAGCCTGCAAAATCCATGCCATGTGCTCCCAGCATTGAAACCTAGTTTAGGAACGCGGCGACGCCGGTCGTGCCTGGAGACTTGTCTCTGTGCCTTCTGGAGTTTCCTTCGCCGGTAGACCCCCCAGGGGGGTCGAAAGTCACCCTGGAGAGGCGACCACTGAGGAGGAGGCTTGCTGCTAGATAGGGGAGGGCGGCAGCTTCCCCCGAGTCTCCAGCTATCTCCTTAGGGCCGACGGAGCAAAGATCGGCCTGTAAGATGGCCGATCACCCTGCTGCACCAGCCGAAAGTCACATCATCATCTAAGTGTTAAAGACCCACCGCGGATGATCCGGGTGAGACCCCTTTTGTTCCTCCCCACACCCCATGCTGTTTTTGCCTGTAGAAGCTGTTTGTGCTATTATTTCCCCGTCTGGAGAAAGCGGCTTTGGTAATTGTGGGAACAAATGCATCAATATTCATTTAAAGACTATATTCTATCTCTACTTACATTGAGCTGCAGAAAAAACTGTTTTTTGTGCTTTTTGGAGCGGTATTATACCGGCAGAGTATTTTTTGTTCTATTCTTCCTTTAAAAAATAGAAATAAGGAAAAAATGGCATTTGAAGAAGTCTTTTTAGCTCACTGAGGACACCTACTAGTCAAAAATTAATACTGGATTTTTGTCTATCTGGAGATGAGATGGTTTTGGCCTTTAAACTGTTTTTCAAGAGAAAAGATAATTTGAGCTAGCTGTGTGATCTGTGGGGGTGGATAATGTTCAATTTTAACTTTCACTCAAAAGGAAAATGATTTTTTTTCAACTATTGCTAAAATGGAGAAGCCTCAACCACACTTAAACTGTAAACTTATACTGGAAAAGATCTATGAGGCTAAAGAAGAAATATGTACTACAATAAAAGAGGCTACTATAGAACTAAGAGCCAGAATCTCTACTTTAAAACTGACTCTCAGATTGCACTTGACTACTCCACAAAACAGATTATACAAGAAGAGGACTTAACTGAGGATAAAGAAAATTTTACTTTGCCCTACAAGCAAGACCAGGAAAAGCAAAGACTGAATTTTGAACTTTTGAAGCAACGAGGCCCTATGGACAAGAAAAATAGAGGATCAAACCAGAGATCAAGATAGCCTGCATTGAATCAAGTGACACTACAAGCAACAAAAAGAGACCTATCTTCTGGAAGGGAAGCCTTATTATGGAAACCTACTTGGCAAAAGAGGAAAGCTAGAATAAGATTGAAAAATGAAATTTAAAATTTTCTAAATTGGATTAAAGGCAACCTAGAACTATGGACTGATGTAAGGACTGAGATCATGAGTTTGAAGTAAAAAGATGTTTTAGAGTTGGAGTGAATTAATAATTAATTGAATGTTAATTCAATAAGATGACTTGTTTGTTTTATAACATGGGTGTTTAGCTATGACTTAATGGATTGAAATGATTTAAGGTTTGATATTAATTTGTCAGCTCAAAGAGATTTATTAATTGAAAGATTAGATATGCACAGAATAGATTGATAAATACATATACTTAGATGTGTTTAGGATAGATTAATAATTTTGCTTAAAAATGAAATATTTTTTATATAATGGATTAAAGACAATTTAGAATATTAAGAATGCTTTTTTTAGAATCTGAGGTTTATTTCTATGAAAATTATATGACATGATTTAAGGTATGATATTATTTTTCTAGCTTGAAGAGATTGATTAATTGATGGATTTGATAGGTACAGGACAGATTAATTTTTTACTCCAAATAAGGGAGATTAATGGAAGANAGTTGAATTGAAAATGTTTTTATTTAAAGTTAATTTGATTATGGTATTGTAAACTAATGAAGCTTAAAAACAGGTTCAGGTTGAATACACTTAAGCTAGAATTGGATATTTTAAATATACTATGCTATTTGAGGGAAAAAGAGAGGGAATATTTGATGTATTGATTGTATTATGTATATATGTTTTGTTTTGGGCTGTTAGATTACCCCAGCACCACGGTGTGTCCTGAATATGTTGTTCTAAGAAACTAAAAAACCAATAAAATTTGTTTTTTAAAAAAGAAACCTAGTAAATATGTGATCCATTGTATTCTGAACATGTTGCATATTCCAGGTAGTTTCTAATGGCAGCCTCATATGTAGCACATTGTAGTACTGAGTGATAATAAAGATATTACTGTACTTAGGTTCCCCTGAATCAGATAAGATCACAACCACATACTGTATCAACCAAAATTGGACATAGGTTCTTTGGGCATGGCTTCCACCTGCTGTTCAAGCAAGAACCATAATCATAATCATAACCATAACCATAAACTCTAGTAGTGTTTGCCTATCAATAGATAACACTGGTGGCAATAGAGAATCCCAATATATCAAACAGTAACTCTATCTTCTGTGATTCAACTTTAGCCTGTTCTCTCCCATTCAGATCTCACAGTCTGCAAGCATGGAGAAAGGATATTAGCAGCATCTTCCCTATAGCCTAGGGTAGAATGTACAATTGGGTATAATCTGTATTGTCAGGTGCAAAAGATCAGGTCCATGTGTGAAGGTCTAATTAAACTAATTTATTTGCTATTCATATTTATGAACAAAAATTTTCTTAACCAATGTTTGGGGTTAGATAAGGGTCAAAAAAGGACGGTTGGACATTTGGGGATACATAGGGATTCTAGGCTAATCCCTCTTTAAACTCCAGCCCCAGGTTCTGTCACTCTTTCTCCTACATACATGTATATTCATAATACCATATCCTCAATTGTCAGCTAATGGTCTCGTATAGATGTTAAAGAGCAGAAGGCCAACCACTTCAGTACCTCATACATCAAAGGCTCTGGGCCATCCTCTCATTCCCCATTACAACAGAGTAAAACTGTCCATTGAAGGTATAACAGCAACATTGCAAAACAATACCTGCAATTCCACCAGATATATATCCAAGATTACCGGTACTTGAAATAAGGCTATGGATACCACAGAGGCATGAACTCCTGGACATTATTGGATCCATCACAAAGAGCACTAAAGTTTTATGGTTCCACCTAGTACAATGAAATTACTTTCAGAAGTTTACAAACTATATAAATAATAATTAAAACATCCACAGTGAAGGTTCTTCACCATAACCAAAGATCAGATCCAGAAGCTTAAATAAGGTTCCTACTGGTCAGCAGATGGTAGGTACATAAATAGGAACCCATGTTTGTGTCTACAGCCCAATATTTCAACAGAAGAATTCTTGATCACAGATAAGGTAGCCCTCATGATCAGAGCCATTCTTCTTTCCTAACCATGTTCTGAAGGGCTTAAAAAAATACCAGGATGGACAGCATGCATTGTTGTATTTGAGAAGCCACATTTTGTTAATAAATGCTACATCTGCTGTCTCATCCACCACCAAATCATGGATGAGGATGGTCTTCTTATGCACAGATTAGGCTTTAACCATCAATATCTTGAGTCCAGGGCATCAGCAATCTGGTCAACTGATGCATAGGATGGGCTAATCAAATTAGAAGGGGAAATCACCACCAGTTTAGAGATCTCTCTTCTCCTGAAACAGCCTATCCAACCCTTCCCACCATATTTTCTCCTGGTCCAATACTAAAGGGATACTTAAAGACTAAAAAGACTAGAATTGTTATGTTCCTATGATGGCTGAAATAATTAAAGGGTTTTGGTGAACTTTAGCCTGGAAAAGAACAAATGCCCAGCTAGTATATTTCTTTCACAAAGTGTTATTTTTCTTGGCTGAGGATACGTAACAAACTATTAAAATGTATATTAAGAATATAAGAGTGCTGCTGGGCTGGACCAAAGGTCCATGCAGTCTAGCATCCTGTTCCCCTGTAGTGATCAACCAGGTGCTTCCAGAAAATCTGCAAACAGGATTTGAAAATAATGGGTGTCTCCTGCTGTTTGTCATTCACTACCCAGTTAGTGAATGACAAACAGCAGGAGACACCCATTATTGAACACAGAATGACAAACATTTTGTGTTCAGATGGAGACATTCTGTCTCCATCTGAACACAGAAATCCGATGTACTGTAGCTATTAACAATGAATACATTATGATTTATGCAATGAAAAATGCTATCAAATAAGTCTAAAATCATTCTCCAGCTTGAGCTACCATCTTGTTGGATTATCACTTCAATATTCCCAGCCAGCATAAGTTCTGTAACACTTGGTTGGAAAATGAGTTCTTATAGGTTGTAAAATGGACAATTGGTGAAAAGTTCAAAAATAATTATCTTAGCATATGCTTCTCTCTACATGAAATATAATAGAATATTCTGTTCCAAAATTTTAAGCACCAGTCCTCTTCTGTAAGGAATATCTGGATTTGGCAGAGCTCAGAAAGGTACAATTGTGATTATTAAATTAATTACCATACTTTACTATAAGAGCTATAGGACCTTATCCCATTTGTATGCTTCGCTAAGCGAAACATTTAAATACAGCCTTTCAAACTATTGTTTCGATAATTTTTTTTTCATAAACAGAATTAAGCTGGTAGGTGTGGCAATTTTTAATACATTTAAATTCCTTTTACTGGATGTTCATTCTATATTTATTTAGAAATTTATGTGGCCATTTGTTTTACATATGTAACTCTGGGTGTCTATTTGTTGGTTATATCTTTAAACTACTCTTGAAAATTTTAAGTATCCTAGAAATGAATTGGGAGAAACCCCTGAAAATAAGTTAGTATATCAGTAAGCATTTTGTACTTTTATTCCTTTTATTTCATAAATTTATGCAGACCTATATCTTTATCCAAATGCCACACCCTTGAAAATTTGTTTTAATATTGTGAGACACCTAGAGTCATTACTAAGATGGTAGTTATAGAAATTGATTAAATTAAAACAAATAAATATGAGGGGTCTTGAGAATATAACTGTACCAAACTTTCACATTTTCATTTGGGAGATTTTCTAGACATTTGGTTCTCATTATTCTGAATCTAATGCCATTCTTTTTTTATTTTTTTTAAAAAATGATTTTGCCTGGATTACTCTGTTTTTTGCTTGGATTTTTTCTTTGTCCCATCAATAGAAAGAACTGAGTATTGCGAAAGATATAAAATCAAGCAACCAAATATTTGTGCAAGTGCCCAAGATTCATACTCACAGATTATGATATTGGCTACAGGAAATATCTGCATATTCATTTGAGGCACTGCTTTTATTAGTGGGCATAAGTGCTGATTTACTATTCTAAAATTGAAGGTTGTAGCTTCTGGAAAAATAATATTTATTGTCTCAATACTGCTATTGTGACAAAACACAGAATGATAGTCGCATGAGTATTTTTTAATAATGCTCATGGCTCATATATGATTTGAAGGGCAGAACACTTCTCTTTCATACCTGTTCAGTTTTACTTTATTTTTTTTAAACTAAAAAGGTTTTAGCTGTTTAAATAGGTTGATCTTTTTCTTATGGGGCAAGTTAGAAGATCTTGCCTATTCTACTTGCAATTTAGGCTGATATTGGAATGCATTTTCACTTTATAAATGTCTCTCATTCACTTTCTATTTTGTAAAAAACATTAAGACAGGCTGAGAGAAGCAATGGAAAAAGAAAAAAATACAGGCTCATACTATATTTATGGAGTTAGAATAAGTTCTCGTTATTGTGAGCTAATGGCATGCTTAATCAGTTTTTGTTACCTAAGATAGTCTTTTTCATGTTTAAGAGTCCAGGTGAGAAATCGCTTCACATGGATATTCAAAGGCTTGAAGCTGCAGACAAAAGTTGATTAATTATATATGGGCCATCCAAATAGATTAGTTTTCTCAGTGGACTAATACAACAGTTCTGCTAGAAACTGATTCTGTGGATGAAAAAAGCTTTCACAATTAAATAATGAATGCCCAGCTGCCACATTGTGAGGGCCAAACTGCACAAATTCATTTTGTTGTCCTTGTAGAGAGATGAGATTATTTCACAGATGACCAGTAAGTGCTCTTACCTATGCAGAGAGTTTAGTGTAAACAGAGCGGGGGCAACCTGTTCTCCAAAGCACCAGAGGACAGGACAAGAAACAATGGTTGGAAACTGATCAAAGAAAGAAGAAACCTGGAATTAAGGAGAAACTTTCTGACAGTGAGGACAATTAACCAGTGGAACAGTTTGCCTCCAGAAATCATGGGCGCTCCATCACTGGAGATTTTTAAGAAGAGGCTAGACAGTCACTTGTCTTAGATGGTATAGGTCCTCCTGCTTGACTAGAAGACCTTCAAGGTCCCTTCCAGCTCTATTCTATTCTATTCTATTCTATTCTATTCTATTCTATTCTATTCGTCATGCTGATTTAAAAATGACAGTTTTTATAATAAATTCAGTGTATAATACTTTTAAAAGTGTCTTTTTTTTGCTATGTATTAATCCTTTAAGGCCTGATTCAAAAGTCCTAAGTTCAAATTTCATAGTGTTTTACTTTGTCCAATATATTTTCTAACAAACACTGAAGTATAAATTATTTCTCAATAATTGTGGCAAAATAGAAAACGACCAATAATTGATGAGTATTTTCAGAAAACCTGAGAAGAATACAATCCTATTAAATGGAACTGAATTGCCTTAAGTCCAAACAGAAGCTGACTCTGGATCAAGCTCATAGTAATGTTAAAGCCACATTTCATGATATTTAGGGAAATAATAGAAAAGAATAAGCAAAATGTCTTGCTTACAGTGATGTAATTTAAAAACATTATCTTTTGTTTATGTTGCTCTGTCAAAAGTGGCTAAGACTTTTTAAAATACAAATGTTGCAAGGGTAATTGGGATTGACGCAATTGTCACCCAAACAAGATATCAATTCAAAATTCAATAGTTTGGTCTGGAATTACACTTATTGTCAGACAGAAATCAGCAATGTCTATTAAGCCATTTTTTAAATGTGATTTACCACCCCCTTACATTTATTCTTCATAACCCACTTAGATATTTAGAAATAACTATCATTTAACTATGCTGGCTTTTCTCCCTTTATGAGCCTGTCACTGGTTGATAGCTGTGTGAAATGGGCCATTCTCCAACATGATTGGATGGAAAATTCACCAATGGGTTATCTTAACCTTCCTGCTCCACGTGACTAAGTCTGAGTCTATAAATATCAGTACCACGCCATGTGCTCCCCAGTTTTTCGACTTAGTCTTCATGCTCCAGACGCTTTAAAGAACCAACTTTAAACTTTATCAACAATCTACCTACAATTTATCGCTTTCAACAAAAGATTAATATCATATCAGAAGAGAAATTCCCAGGGGAACCATACCAGGAGGAGATTCCGTTGGATCCTTTACACTGGATTCCTCCCTCAGGGAGACCCGACTTCCTTTGTTCCAGGAGCTACCGGTGAAGGCCTCAGCTGCATAGGGAATCCCCTACAATCAGCTGATTTCCATCGGAGAATTTCCCTCGCTCTAGAGGCATCGGAAGGATTCCCCCGGGACTGGTGAGTATTTTCGGTCTTCCCTCGGTGTGGGGAACCCTTGGGGACCCCATCCTACGCCCACGCCGCTTAATGCGGCCGGCAGGGCTTCCCCGGTCGGGAGGCCTCCTAGGGAGGGGGAATTCCTCCATGGGCCCTTCGCGTTCAGAGCTTCCATCGGGGATCCGCTAATTCGCCCTCGCCTTTCAAGCAGCCGGCAGGGCTTCCCTCGGTCGGGAGACCACAGAGGAGGGGGAATCCCCCCACGTGGTCCTCCGTCGCTCACCGGCAGCCGGAGAGGGTTTCCCCAGGCCGAGGGAACCTCCGGAGAAGGGATTCCCCATGCGCGCACGCACACGCGCATATGTGCTTCTTGCTGTTTCCCCGGCTCCGCAGGGCTCCCTGAGGAGGAGGATTTCCCTGGAAGGTCCCAAGTCAAGGGACTTCCCAGGCAGCCTCACGGAGAGGATTTCCCCAAGCCGGGAGAACCTCCGGAGAAAGGATTCCCGCGCGCGCGTGCGCGCGCACACACACATGCTCTGCTGCCAATTCCTCCGTCCCCACGGAAGTCAATAGGGAGGGGGATTCCCCTGGGAGACACCCATGGAAGGGGATTCCCCCGTGTTTCCTGGCAGCCGGAGAAGTTCTCACCAGGCAGGGAGGGCTCAGAGGACGAAGATTCCTCTGCGCAGCCTACCTGACCTTTCTAATAACTGGAGAGGCTTCCCCTAGCCGGAGAGCCTCTGAAGAGGAGGATTTCCTCCACGCAGCCTCCCCGACGCCCCTGGCAACCGGAGAGGATTTCCTGAGCAGGGAAGCCTCCGAGGAGGGGGATTTCCCCCACACAGCCTCCCATTAATTCCCTGAGTTGACAAGCCCTGGAGAGGGGGATTTCCCCCTCTCAGCCTTCCAGTCGCTCTGAACTTACATAGGATTGGGCTTCTCCATCGCTGTACTCCCTCACATGGGAGAGGACGCTGGGCAGAGGAGGAGCAAACAGGTCCTAGGACCAATCAATTAAGGAGCCCAGGAGCTTCCTAAGGGAAGAGGGCTCACAGCTACCACAGCGAACTCGCACTTTCCAATTCATTGCAGCGAGCTGACTCCATCGTCGTGGGGAAGGCAAGCTCGTCCATATTGGGCGCATTGCCTCGCTTAGGACCCCACTAACCCTCCCCCCCTCCTCACCTGGATTGAAGACATCACTGGGCTATTTCAGTAGAATTACAGCGCCAGAGGGGGGCGCTTCTCACTGATTAAAAGCCCTAAGAAGACGATCTGATCAACCACCATGGCAGATCCAGCATCATCATCATCTTCATCATCCACGGAGGCCCCTGCAAAGAGGAAACAGAGTAGATCCTCATCCAGGGGAAAGCAGCCTGCCAAGCATACTAGATCTGAGAGAGAACCTCCACAGGTGTTGAACTCAGCCCCAGCGAGCTCAATCTTCGAGCCTCTGTCTGCGCATTGCACCCTACCCCCGGGGGCCTGGCCTCCTCCCAGGGAGGTAACTCAAGCCCAGACAACCTTGGCAGGATCAAACTCCGTGGCACAGGGGGTGATGACACAGGGCTTAGCCTCAACGGGAGCCGCATTGCGACCAGCACAGTCAGTCAGCCAGTGGGCCCAGAGGCCCTCCAGGCCATGATAGCCCAGGCCGTGCCACAATTCATGGCCACATCCAGACCACACCCACCACAGCAAAACTCTTCACCATCTCTGAGGGACAGCGGTCTGGCGGGGTTACTAGAACCAGCACAAGAGGCAACATCCGAGTCAGAATCAACCGGATTCGACCATTCAGGCATCGTCTTGTCTGAAGATGAGGATGCAACAGCACCAGAGCCGATTCCACCAGTGGGTCTTTTTGACCACTCACTCTTCAATACCCTATTGATAAAGGCCTGCACCACAGGCAATCTTTCCTCAGAACAGAAGACACCAGCCCCGTCTTCTTCAAACGACCCCAATCCAATTTATACAGAACCGGTGGTGACACAGAAACATATCCCTTGTCTCCCATTTTCCAGTAACACTGTTCAAAAACAATGGGAGAACCTAGGAGGAAAAGAAGTTCGAGACAGCCCTTAGGAAGTCTCATCAAGCATCAGCTTGGGCAGTCAAGGCCTCCACCTCGATGTCCTTCCTTGCACGAGCCTCAGTACTCTGGCTACGCAAATTGCAAGACATGGTTCCGCCAGATCAGGTCAGGATGCACCAGAACCTGGGTAAGCTGGTGGCCACATCGCAATACCTAGCAGACTCCTCCCTCCATACGGCCAGATACTCCGCACGGTCCATCGCCGCAGGCATTTCTGCACGCAGATTATTGTGGCTAAAGAACTGGCGAGTGGACCTAAAGGCCAAGTGGCGGGCCGTCACCAAGCCTTACAAAGGGGGGGCTCCTATTCGGGACGGCTCTTGATCCTTACCTTGTTGAGGGCAAAGATAAGCGCAAGTCACTAGTGAACGCGCCCAAGAAGGGAGACAAGAGACCGGGAACCGGAACATCTCAGGCTTTTTATCATAGACAGCCCTTTTGATCAGCCCCCAGCCGGAGCTAGGGTCAGACATCCAGCGCCCCTACCAAAGACAGGACCGCCAGCAGAACCGTACTTCATACGGTAACCGCCACCATGCACAGGCGAAGCGTCCCTCAAGAGGAACTGGAGGGCGATTCACCAGGCAAGGCAAGTGATACCACAACAGCTGACCCTATAGGGGGTAGGCTGACCCGCTATTCCAACGTATGGGCAGCCACCACCATGGACTCATGGGTATTAGACACCGTGTCCCATGGGCTAATGCTGGAATTTCAATCCAGCCCAATCAATCGTTTCCGAACATGCCCCACTTGCAGATAAGGCAGCCCTCAAGTCAGAGGCCATAGGACACCTCCTTCAGATACAGGCTATAGAGCTGGTACCTCAGAATCAGTGGGGTCAGGGGTTCTACTCCAACCTGTTCGTCATAACCAAGACATCAGGGGGATGGAGGGCAATACTGGACCTTAAGGACCTAAATTCCTTCTTAAAATACAGGAAGTTCAAGATGCAATCCCTACAGTCAATCCTGGCTGGCATCAGACAAGGGGACTTCCTTACCTCCATAGACCTGACAGAGACATACTTACACGTTCCCATCTTAGCGGGCCACCGTAAGTTCCTTAGGTTTTGCTACAACCAGGTTCACTACCAATACAGAGCCTTACCATTCAGCCTATCCTCAGCCCCTAGAGTGTTCACCAAGATACTGGCAGCACTGGCTGCACACTTGAGACAGATACCCATCAGAGTCCAGTACTACTTGGACGACATATTAATTCAGTCATCCTCTGCACAGAGAGCTCAATCAGACCTCACCCTAACAGTTAGTACCCTGCAGGACCATGGGTTCTCTGTCAGCTTTCGCAAGAGCCACACGATACCCTCAACAAGGCTCCTTCACCTAGGAGCAATCATTGATACAAGCAGCTGTACGGTCTATCTATCACAGGATCGCCGGACCAGCATTCGGAAGGCAGTCCGGAGAATCCAGAGATCCAGAGTGTCTTCCCTGGTATCATTATCGCAACTTCTGGGGAGGATGGTGTCCTGCGTACAGATCGTGCCCTGGGCCCGCCTTCGTGCCCGGGAGATACAGTGGCTCATTCTCCCGTTCCAGAGACTGTGCATCAGCGCCTCCAACCGGAAGGTTCGAGTTCCGCAGGTGGCGTTGAACTCCCTTCGATGGTGGACCCCCCCAGCCTTAACACGGGGTCGGTGTTCAAGGAACCAACAAGAACGACCCTCACCACAGACGCCAGTCTGCTTGGCTGGGGAGCACACCTGGACTCACACTGGGCACAGGGCCAGTGGTCACAGGAGGAATTAGAGAACAACATAAACTGGCTAGAACTCAGGGCGATTCGCCTGGCCCTAAGACATTTCAAGGTCATAGTAAGGGGGCAGCACATCTTAGTGCTTACCGACAACGTAGCATCCAAGGCGCACGTCAACAGACAGGGGGGGACAAGGTCAAAGGCCCTCATGGAGGAGGCCCAATTGCTGGGGGCATGGGCGGAACTAAATCTTGCTTCCCTCAGGGCAGAACACATATTCGGAGAGTCCAACCAGCAGGCGGACTCCCTAAGCAGAACAACGGTGGACATGCAGAATGGCAGCTGGACCCGCAGGTGTTCCAAGAGAGCACGGACAGGTTTGACCTTCCGATCCTAGACCCCTTTGCCTCCCCGAACAATTCCCAACTACCAAGTTTTTTTTTCCCAGATTCCCCTCACCGTCAGCGGAGGGAACGGATGCCCTTCGCAGTCCCTGGCCAAGGGGACTGTTGTCTGTCTTCCCTCCCCTCCCGCTTCTTCCAGCCACAATCCGGAAGACACGGCAGGAACAGGTGGAGATCCTTCTGGTCGCACCCCACTGGCCCAGGCGCCCCTGGTTTGTCGATCTGACGGATCTCCCCATCAAGGCCCCATGGCGGATTCCATCAGATCGCATCTCCCTCACGCAGGGGGAGCTTCAACACCCAGACCCTCAGTGGTTACAGTTAGCCGCTTGGCACTTGAACACCGGGCATTGAGTCAGGACTCATATTCAACAGGGGTAATAGACATGATCCAACAATCCAGGTGCCCTTCTACGAATAGAATATATGACGCAACTTGGAAGGGATTTTGCAGGTGGTATTCAGGGCGTGGATTCGAACCCTTAGCGGTCTCTGTACCTATGATACTGGAATTCCTAATGGATGGACTGGAGAGAGGTCTATCCCTGAGCAACATCCGTAGACAGGTAACAGCCCTCGCTACAGTAATAACGTGCAACAACGCTATTCCCCTAGCGCAGCATCCCATGGTTCGCTCCTTCATCAGAGGAGCTTCCAACGCATGCCCACCGACGGTACATCGATATCCCTCGTGGGAGATTCACCGAGTTCTAATGGCACTCGTTAAACCACCATTCGAACACATAGACACAAGTCCCATTAGACTCCTATCATTGAAGGTGGCCTTCTTGGTCGCGATCACGTCAGCCAGAAGAATTTCTGAACTGGCGGCCCTATCGGTAAACAGGAACATGTGTGTTTTCCATATGGACAGGGTAGTACTTCGGCTGGACCCGTCCTTTTTGCCCAAGGTTAACTCCCTATACCATAGATCGCAGGAGGTGGTGCTACCGGACTTTTGTCCCAACCCATCCAATGACATTGAGAAGCAATGGAACGCCCTCGATGTACGTAGGGCCCTACAATGCTACATACACTGGACAGCAGACTTCCGTAGGTCCGAGGCATTGTTCATATCCTTTTAACCTTCATCCAGAGGTCAGAAGGTCTCCTCTTCCACGATTGGCAGATGGATTAGGGCCTGCATTGCTCTAGCATACCAGAACCAGTCTCTGCCAACTCCCAGCCATATAACCGCTCACTCTACCATGGCGCCGCTACCTCGGCGGCTTGGGCAACTCAGGCATCCATAGAGGAGATTTGCAGGGCAGCGGCCTGGTCCTCGCCCTCGTCCTTTGTCCGCCACTACAAGGTTGACAAGTACACATCAGCCGAGGCTTCATTCGGCCGTAAGGTCTTGAAGCAGGCATTGACATTAGAAGGTAGCCAGGCCCAGTCAGATTCCCTCCCTTAGGGACACAGGGCTTTGGTATGTCCCATTGGTGAATTTTCCATCCAATCATGTTGGAGAAAGGGCGTTGTTTACCTGAACGCCTATTCTCAACATGATGATCCTATTAAGTGGGGGTGGGATCCCGGACCTTCGGACCCATAATATTGTTTGTGCATGTGTGCATGTGTATAGCGGATCAGAGTTTTGACCCCTCGTGTACCGCACCATGACTATAAATATCTCTCAGACTTAGTCACGTGGAGCAGGAAGGTTAAGATAACCCATTGGTGAATTATCCATCATCATGTTGAGAATAGGCATTCAGGTAAACAACGCCCTTTTTAAACTGCATCACAATTTTCTCTCCATTCTCTGAAAATATAAAGAAACGATTTATACTGGCAGCACAGAAATAACAAACTAATGAAACTGAAAAAAACATCAACAGATCTACATGGACAAATTAGAGAAGATATTAAACTTAGCTGTGTTTGCGCATCCATATGTGATGTGATGTTACTATGTATCATATGTATTCATTTTTCTTATATGTGCTCACTGATTTTTTTCCCTAGGTATTAGTGCTTATCTTCTCATATCCTATTTTATAATTTAGGTATAATCATAAACAATAATGGAATGTGAATGCAAACTATTGTGTGAATAAAGGCCTGAGATAAATGCTTCAAATGAACATTATCTTCTGTAACTCTGCAATTTAATGTTCTGTTTTATCCATTTCCACCAAACTGTAGGATTTGTCTCCAAGTAATACATACCATAAAGTAAAAAATTACAAACCATTCCTTTACTTACATCTTGGTTTCCCCTGCCCCAAGATGTCATTATGTGTGTTTGTGTATTTCTAACCTTTTCAAAGTAAACGTTTATTTGTAATATAAAAGAAACTGAGCCTTTCTTATCTTATGATTGCTTTTCTCCTGCTTTTCTCCTTCTTCTTTGCCTTTTTCTTCAACCTGGCACCAGGAGTTTGAGAGAAAATGGTGTTTTTCTTGTTGCATAATTATATGTAAGAAGATCTAACATATCTTTTATTTGCTATTTAGAATACTACAATTTAAAATATAGTCATATGAAAATCTTTTAGTGCAAGGCTCATTTGTGCTTTTGAGATTTCAGGTGGAACATTATGGTATGAGGAACATGTAAAGAAACACTAGTAAAAAGAAAGATTATTTTTCAACGTTTCACTCAGTTGAACTCTTTGCTTTAAAAAAATGTCAAAAAGGTAAAGTATGCACATAATTACATGTTGTTCTGCCACAATAAATCACTTTTATGAGCATGCCAATGCTCCCTATCACAGTGTGTGTAAGGAACTACTTCAATCCATATCTTAAGAAAGCAGAACTCTTGGAAACAGTCTCTTCCAACAGGAACTTTTATTAAAAGAAATTGATAGTAGGCATAATAGACAGGATCTGATGGATTCCCTTATCCCATATTCCCTCGATGTTTTAAAGTGTCCCTAAGCAAACTCCTCCCCACATTCCTTACGGCTGACTCAGGCCAGCTATTCTCTAGGTGTTAAACCCATGAAAGATAACATCAAACCAGATCCACGTTCATTCACCAGCTCTTCAGAGTTTACCTTGATGACGGAGAAATAAACCAGATTCTAGTTTCCCGGTAAGGAAGAGAACTTTAGAGGGACATAGGGTAAGAGTCAAATGGTTCCATTGTAATGGTTAGTAGAGGCGAATAAACAAAAGGTTACTTTGTAGTGAATGGAGGAAGTGAAAGTAATAAAACCCCTCTGCATGTTCCCCTCCCCCTTGGGAGTATGGCAGGACCCAGAAAATAGTAATAATTGGTTTTAGATTAGAGGAGATAGATAGAAAGGAAATATAACTGGATCCTGACATCCTACCCCCCTTAAAAATAAGAGATCCACCTGTAGAGAAAACAAAACAGGTATAAAAGTTAGTCTGGCTTGTTAGGATACTCTGTATGAAACTTCTTTAACAGTTTCGGGGCTCTGACATGGCGTTTATGAATCCACTCCTTTTGTGAGGAGGGGAGGTGTTTCCATGCTACTAGGTATTGGGTTGTCCCATGATATTTCCTAGAGTCCAGGATTTCCTTTATTTTGAAGTGTTGTTCTCCTTCTACCATGATTGGAGGTGGTGGTGGGGATTTTTGGCCATCTGGGTGACTGTTGTTCTCTTTTCAGTAAATTGCAATGAAAGATTATGTGTATTTGCCTGAGATTTTTGGGTATTTCTAATTCTACTGTTACTGGGTTTATGATTCTTTTAATTGGAAAAGGTCCTATATATTTTTGGTCCAGGTTTTTTTCAAGGCTGTAGGGATTTTAGGTATTTTGTAGACAAATATACCATTTCTCCTAAAATGAATGGTGTGGGTTCAACTCTTTTTTTATCTGCTTGTGCTTTGTATGCTTGCCTAGCTTCGTCTAAGGCTTTTCTAACTATTGGCCAGGTGTTTTGTAATTGTTCTATCCACTCTTTCAGTGATGGGCTTGCTGGTTTGTTTGGGATTAATTCTGGCATGGGGTTGAAACTTTGACTGTTGGCTATTTGAAAAGGAGTATAGCCTGTGCAGGCATGGACTGCATTATTTTAAGCGACTTCTGTGAAAGGAAGTAGGTCCATCCAATTTGACTGCTGGAAATTAAGAAAGCATCTTAAATATTGCTCAAGTACTGAGTTACAATGTTCTGATTGACCGTTCCCCTGAGGATGATGACTAGATGACAGTCCCTGAGTGGTTCCTAAGAGGGATAAAAATTCCTTCCAAAATGCTGACGTAAATTGCACTCCCCTATCAGATATGATGCATTGGGGTGCCCCATGCAATCGGTAAATGTGCTGCACAAAAAGTTTCGCCAAGGCTTTTGTGGTGGGGATCTTTTGGCAAGGGATAAAGTGCATCTGTTTGGAAAACGTCCAGATGACAGTGTTTCCATTGCTTTCTGGTAGTTCCATTATAAAATCCATGGCTATTTCTCTCCAGGGGGCTGAGGGATTTGCCACTGTTTGTAACAGTCTGGGCGATTTCCCTTGCAACCTCTTGGCAGTTGCGCACATTGGGCAGCTGGCCACGTAACTTTCTGTGTCCTTTTTCATGGATGGCCACCAAAATTGCCTTTTAATTAAGTGTAATGTTTTTACAAATCCAAACTGCCCTGCTGATTTTGTGTCATGGCAAAGCTGCATGAATGTGACCCTCTGGGTGGTTGGTATGTATAACTTTTCCCCGACTCAAGGCAGTCCGTCCTTGATTGTGCACACGTGTCTATTTTTCTGGAACCATTCATCCATGACTGGTGCTGCCAGTTGTGGTTCTGCCATAAGTGGTTTAGAATCGGTGGCTCATGTGCTATTATATTGGGGCATGCGAGACAGTGCATCTGCCAGGAAGTTCTCTCCCCCCCCAGCAAGTGCTTGAGCGTAAAATGGAATTGGTGAAAATGCTGGGACCAGTGGGCTTGCTTGGGGTTGAGCTTCCTGGGTGTTTTCAAGGCTTCCATGTTTTTGTGGTCTGTCCACACCTGAAAAGGGATTTTATTCCCTTCAAGGAATTGGCGCCACGTAAGTAATGACCAACATATCCCATATGCCTCTTTCTCCCACACGGGTCAGCGCTGTTCCGTTTCGGTGAGTTTCTTGGATGTATACGCACATGGTTGCAATACCCCTTCATCATTTTCTTGTAACAGTACAGCCCCCACTGTCATATCACTTGCATCCGCCTGTATTACAAAGGGTTTATCCATGTCTGGATGCCTCAGTACGGGTTTGGCAGAAAAGAGTCTCTTTAATCTCTCAAACACCGCTTGGCATTCCATTGTCCATTTTAGTGGCTGGCTAGGTTTTACTGAGGATTCTCCCTTCGTTTTTAGTAAGTTCGTGAGGGGCAGGGCTATCTGGGCAAATGAGGGAATGAACTGGTGGTAAAAGTTTGCGAAACCCAGGAAACTTTGTAGCTGCTTTCTTGTGCGAGGTGGTGCCCATTCTAATACTGCTCTGACCTTCTCAAGGTCCATTTCAATGTCCTATGGGGATATGCGATAACCCAGGTAGTCTATTCTTTCCTGGTGGAATTCGCATTTCGATAATTTGGCATATAGGTGGGCAGCTCACCGTTTCTTTAAAACCGCTCTGACTAGGTTGACATGCTCCTCTTTGGATTCGGTGAAGATAAGGATGTCGTCTAAATAAACCAGGACCCCCTTAAATAGGTGCTCCCTTAGTACCTAGTTGATCAATTGCATGATCAATTGCATGAACTGCATATAGTGCTGCTGCTGATGGCGGACCTACCGGTTTTGGCTCTGTAGTCTCTGCGGGGTCCTCGGCGGAGATGGGGAGCCTCCGGAGGTCGGGGGTGCTCGCCGGCCTGGGTTTGGTGAGAGGAGAGGGCTGGCGAGCGAAGAGGGCTGGCAGTGGGCCGCGTGACCGCCTGGCTGTGGCTGGGTGGAGCCACGGGCGGAGTTGTGGGTGGCGGCCCTGGCTCGGAGAAGCCTAGCGCGGCGGAAGTTTGCGGCCTAGCGGCCTGGCGGCCTGACGGAGATTTGCGGCCTGGCGGCCTGGCGGCCTGACGGCCTGATGGCCTAGGTGATCTGGCGGCCCGGCGGCACAACGGACAACGGCCCGGAGGACACGCCGGCTCAGCGGCACAGCAGCCCGGGCGGAATAATGGCCCGGGCGAAGGACAAGGCCCAGTGGGAGACGCGATCCGGCGGGGAGTCAGCCCGACGGCCTGGCGGTCCGGCCTGGTAGCCCAGGGAAGGATGCGGCCTGGCGGTAGGGTCTGGCGGCCCAGGCGAGGGCCACGGCCCAAAGGAAGAGTCTGCCTGAGGGACACGGCCTGTTGGAGGACCCAGGGCTTGGCGGTGAGTGCCTGGAGTGGACCTGGAGGCTTGTGCGACTGGGGTCTGGCGTGCCTGGAGGCCTGCGCGGTTAGGGCCTGGCTGACTTTGACTGCAATTTCCCCCCCCCCTTATGGGGGTTAAGAAGAACAATGAACTGTGCT
>NW_015386374.1:201203-204231 GCF_001527695.2 Protobothrops mucrosquamatus | reverse complement strand
GATAATGGAATGTCTGCCAGAAAACAACCAAGCTCAGAGAGCACCAAGGAGCCCACAGCAAATTAAAGTGCTTGTCAATTGCTATAGTTAAAAGAAATCCTGGTTTGTTCCAAACTAGGACAGGAAAGCTATGGCAAATCTAGACAGCATACTAAAAAGCAGAGACATCACCCTGCCAACAAAAGTGCGTATAGTCAAGGCCATGGTTTTTCAAAGTTGCAATGTATGGCTGTGAAAGTTGGACCATAAGAAAGGCTGAGCGCCAAAGAATGGAGGGCTTTGAACTCTGGTGCTGGAGAAGACTCCTGCAAGTCCCCTGGACTGCAAGGCCATCAAACCGGTCAGTCCTAGAGGAGATCTACCCCGACTGCTCTTTAGAAGGTCAGATCCTGAAGTTGAAACTCAAGTACTTTGGCCACCTAATGAGAAGGAAGGACTCACTGGAGAAGAGCCTAATGCTGGGAAAGATAGAGGGCAAAAAAGAAGGGGACGACAGAGAATGAGGTGGCTGGATGGAGTCACTGAAGCAGTAGGCATCAGCTTAAATGGACTCCAGAAGATGGTAGAGGACAGGAAGGCCTGGAGGAACATTGTCCATGAGGTCGCGATGGGTCGGACATGACTTTGCAACTAACAACAACAACAAGGACAAGAAAAGGAATCATAAGCAGATGCTTGAAGCAGAGATGAAGTTCACACAATTCAGTAAGCAATCAAAGGTGGCCACAAGTGTGTTTTCTGGGGTGGTTTCTTTTGTAGCAAACCATTTTCTTTGTTTCCTCAAAACTACACAAACACAGCTTCTAGGCAAGAAAGGGTCACTTTCTTGCCAGTGTTCCAATATTTGAGGGGCTGCCACAAAGAAGAGGGGGGGGTCAACCTATTTTCCAAAGCACCAGAAGACAAGAAAAAAAATGGATGGAAACTAATTAAGGAGAGAAACAACCTAGATCTAAGGAAAATCTTCCTGACCAATGGAATTAACCAATGGAATAGCTTGCCTTCAGAAGTTGTGGGTGCTCCATCACTGGAGGCTTTTAAGAAGAGATTGGACAATAGTATTGAAATAGTATAGAGTCCTCTGTTTGTGCAGGGGGTTGAGCTAGAAGACCTCCAAGGTCCCTTCCAACTCTCTTATTCTGTTATTCTTAAGACTTCGTTCCTCTGGAGGAAAAGGATCTCCAGGAGTTCGATTCCACGTAAGTGAACATTTATCAGAAATGTTTTATATTGTGTAAACTACCTTATCAAAGAGAACTTTATTTGCTTGGTGTTTCTTAGAATTGCCTCTGCCCGACACAGCCCAAATCACTGCAATTGTACAATAAATTCCTCCTTCAAGACTTGGGGTTTATTAGACAATTATCTTACCTTAGCCGTGAAGTTTTATGAGGAGTGTAGATGAGGTTTGCGTTCCCTTGCCTCTGTTCCTCTCCATCATTTTGTTCATTGTTTTTCTTTCGGGAGAAACTCCAAGAAGGAAGAAAAAATGGAAGAATTCTCCTTTCTCTGCATTTCTTCCTATACAACCCACCAGTAAAGTCATCAAATGCCACACTAGAAGCAAGGCAAAAAATAAATAAATTCTTTTCAAATAGCAATATCTAAGGAAATGTATGGGAAGTAACAAGACTTTCCAGATGCTAAGAGACGTTTCTTCTTCCCAAAGGAAATGATAGATTCCTAAATATCGGGCATCACCTTTTTACCAATTTACATCTGGTATCTCTTTCATGGAAAAAGTAGATGTGGGAGAAACAGAAAGAAAGATAAGCAAAGATTAGCTAACTACAATATAAACCAATCGGAATAGAGCTGGAAGGGACCTTGGAGGAGACCCTATACCAGTGGTGGCGAACCTATGGCACGTGTGCCAGAGGGGGCACTTGGAGCCCTCTCTGTGGGCATGCGCGCCCTCGCTCTTTGGCTAAGTTTTTGCAGGAAAAGGCCATTTCTCAAGCCCCATCCTAGCCAAAACAAGCCTCCGGAGCAAGAGCGCTGTTTTTAGCTTTCAATTAGATCAAATCTGACACCAGAAACAAGACTGACAGATGACCGGAGTGCTGCATGTGTTGCTCTCAAACTTACAAAGTGTGAGCCAAGGTTAGACAAATTATCAGCATGCATACAACAGCAAAAATCACATGAATCGTTCAAAAGCATGCCAAATGCAAACTTCTACTTTTCAGTAAAAAGTTGTTTGTATCATTGAAAGCTTTGTTATTGTGTTTTTCTTTTAAGATAAAAGACGTTAATGTATGAGATGTTTTTTCTAAACTAAAACCTCAGTATTCAGATTAAATTGCCATGTTGGCACTTTGCGATAAATAAGTGGGTTTTGGGTTGCAGTTTGGGCACTCGGTCTCTAAAAGGTTCGCCATCACTGCCCTTTACCATTTCAGACAAGTGGTTGTCCAATCTGTTCTTAAAAACCTCCAGTGATGAAGGACCCACAACTTGCAACGGCAAGCTGGTTGATTGTAGCTAACTGTACCGATAGTCCTTGATTTACAACCATTTGTTTACTGATGGTTGGAAGTTGCAACAGCACTGAAAAAAGTGATTTGTGGCTGTTTCTCACACTTATGACCGTTGTAGCATCCCTATGGTCCTGTGATCAAAATTTGAATATATTTATGATGATTGCAGTGTCACAGAGTCATGTCTTGGGATTACAATGGCACTGGAAAAAAATATCTTATGTCTGGTCTTCAAAATAATAATAATAATAATAATAATAATAATAATAATAATAATAATAATAATAATGATGATGATGATGATGATGATGATGATGATGATGATGATGATGATGATGATGATGATGATGAAACTCTGGCTCCCTCGGATAGGGTACGCAATCTGGGTGTCCTCCTGGATCCACGGCTGACACTGGATGACCAGTTGGCGGCCGTGACCAGGGGGGCGTTTTATCAGGTACGCCTGATCCACCAGTTGCGACCTTTTCTGGACCGGGACGCCCTGCGCACAGTCACTCATGCCCTTGTCACCTCCCGCCTGGACTACT
>NW_015386374.1:161815-200709 GCF_001527695.2 Protobothrops mucrosquamatus | reverse complement strand
GGCCTAGGGGAAAATTTTTAGTGGGGGTTTTAACATAATTTTAAATCACTTAGACCAATTATGAATATTTGTTTTTTAATTATGTTTTAAATCTGTAGTTTTGATATTTTGTATTTTTATCTGGTTGTTAGCCGCCCTGAGTCCGCAAGGAGAAGGGCGGGATATAAATATAAACAATAAATAAATAAATAAATAAATACTGGGGGGGGCTTGTAGTCCAAATGGCAAAACTTTGAATTGATAGCACCCCATTGGGCAGTTAAATGCAGTTTTCCATTCATCTCCTTCCTTAATTCTAACACGGTAATACGCTTCCCTTAGATCTAGTTTAGAGAAAATTCTTCCTTTTGAGAGGTGGGGTAACATGTCCTTCATGAGGGGTAGGGGGTATAGGTTGCTTTCACTGATTGCATTCAATAGGCAGTAGTCTACGCATAAGCATAAAAACCCGTCCTTTTTCTCTCTAAAGAGGACTGGGGCAGCCACTTTAGGCTTGGCAGTTTTGATGAACCCGCTTTCTAGGTTTTTATTTATGAATCTTTCCATTTCCTCCTTCTCCTTAGGGCTCATGGAGTATAGTCTGGGCTTCGGGAGTTTTGCCCTGGGCTTGAATTCTGTGGCACAATCCGTGGGTCAGTGAGGGAGGAGCTCATCCGCCCTCTCATCACTGAAAACTTCAGCAAGTCTCGGTATTCCTTTGGTATTTCAGGTTGCCCCTTTTCTTCTCCCATGGACGCTTTTTCCATTCTTAATTTTGGTAGGATTTCTTGGTGTTTTAAGTCCGTTGGGTCCCCCTTCAGGAAATTGATTTCTTCCATCCTCCAATTTACCCAGGGGGTTCCATTTCTTTAACCATTCCAGCCCTAGGATCACTGGGCATTCCATGCCTGGGGTCACTACAAATGTTATGTCTTCCTCATGGATTCCCAGGGATAGGTGGACTGGTAAAGTGGCTAGGGTAGCTGGCACTCCCCCTGCTATGGACCCATCTAACTGGCCAAATGAGATTGGTTGTTTTAGCTTCCTCACCGGAATGCCCAAATTTCCCACTAGCAGCGGGCTAATGAGGCAGCGGGTGCAGCCAGAGTCTATTATTGCTTTCACTTTGACAGCTTCAGGCATGGAGAGGGCTAATATAGTCACTGTCTTGAGAAGAGTTGTGATGGGTCCACTTACCAGGGGTTCGCCCTCTGAGCTGTCATCTGAGGTGTCCACTGGCCCTGCGGTATAGGCTGGAGTTCCCTCCCCATGTTGGGCAGCGGTTGGGGGCTCCACAGCCTCTCTCACTCTCATGGCGCGTTCTTTTGGCTTGGCTGGAAAGTTCCCGTATTTCCTGGTCAGTGATCGGTCTGGATTGTGCTGAGGGGCTTTCGAGCGGCATTCTACAGCCCGGTGCCATTCTCTCCCGCATTTGAAACAGCCTGTCGGCTTCTTGGCCATAGCCGGTGACTTCGCTGGCTCACGTGTCGGCTCAGGTGGCGAGCAGCTTCATGGTTTTCCTCGGCGGTGCCTCTTTAGTAGGTCGATCTCTGCTTCCTCCACCAGGACATACCATTTCTCAAGTTGGTATGGGTCCCCCTGGGGTAGGCAAGCATCATATAGGTCGTAATTTAGGCCATCTTTGAAATGGCTAAGGAGGATGTCTTCCAGCCAGTTCAGCTTGCTGGCAGTGGTCCAGAATTCTTGCGTATATTCGGCTACCAGGTGTCTGCCTTGCCTCACCATTTTGATTCTTTCATGGGCTTTGCGATCAGCCAGGAGGTCCTCAAAATGCCTTCTCAGAGAGGACATGAAACGGTTGAAGTCGTTGAGCTCTGGGGCATCGGAATCGTGCAAGTTCACCACCCAATCTGCGGCCGGTCCATCCAGAGCGGATTGCACGAGATGGATACAGGTTTTGTCGCTAGGGATGTGCCGCCCATATTCTTCCATGTAGCTGAGAACTTGGGTTAGGAAAAACCCCAAGCATGTCGACTCCCCCTTGAATTTCGCGTCCAGCGGTGGGAGTCTTTGAATGGATTGGTGCCTTCACCATCAGTGGTATGGTCTTCCATCCTGATCGCCATCTGCCGGTTGGCAGGGAGTGGGGGCTGCTGAAGTGATCGCTACTGGATCAGCAGACGTCCCCGGAACTACAGATTCCAATTCCCCCCTCAGTGTCTCTCCAGCTGCAGCTCCAGGTGCTGGTGCGGCCGCGGGGCTCAAAATTCTCCTCCCCTAGAGAGCCGAGGGTTCTTTTCATCAGGTCAATAGCTTTCTCTAGGATCCAGTTCAAGTGCTGTGCACTACTTCCTTCATCTTCGCTAACATGCAGGGATTTCTCCATCTCCTGCTTCCATTCTGGTCGGTGGCTGCCCCGTCTCAGAGTCACCTTCCTCGATCTCTTTTCCCACTCGCCTTTCTTTCCAACTCCCATTGACTACCTCTTCTCCTGAGGAGTATGATATTTCAGATCCCGACAGCTGGCAGATTTTCGGTCGGGGGGAAGGCTCCCTCTCCGTGGGGTTTTCTCCCTTCCCTGCCTCATCGTGTGACATTGTAATTTTTGCAAAGTCCCCCAGCAAGGTTCTTCCTTCCAGGTTGACTATTACTGCAGATCCTGTCTAATGTAAGGAACCACTTCAATCCACATCTTAAGAAAGCAGAACTCTTGGAAACAGTCTCTTCCAACAGGAACTTCTATTAAAAGAAATTGATAGTAGGCATAACAGACAGGATCTGAGGGATTCTCTTATACATCGATGTTTTAAAGTGTCCCTAAGCAAACTCCTCCCCACATTCCTTCCAGCCGACTCAGGCCGGCAATTCTCTAGGTGTTAAACCTATGAAAGATAACATCAAACCGGCTCCACGATCATTCACCAGCTCTTCAGAGTTTATCTTGACGATGGAGAAATAAACCAGATTCCAAAGGTCTATGTCTTTTCACCCCTCCCCCTTTTCTAGTTTCCCAGTAAGGAAGAGAAGTTCAGAGGGACATAGGGTAAGAGTCAAATGGTTCCATTGTAATGGTTAGTAGAGGTGAATAAACAAAAGGTTACTTTGTAGTGAATGGAGGAAGTGAAAGTAATAAAACCCCTCTGCATGTCCCCCCTCCCCCTTGGGAGTATGGCAGGACCCAGGAAATAGTAATAATTGGTTTTAGATTAGAGGAGATAGATAAAAAGGAAATATAACTAGATCCTGCCCAAGCTGGCAGGTCTTTCACTAAATAGATATGACTGAATGGCTGAGATGGACCTTGGATGTATTTCAGGTAAAAAAAGTGAAAATCTTTTAACAAACATTCTTTTATTTTTCAAAGTTTCCCTAAATATTATTGATTTAGCTGACTAGTCCTGTAAGCATATTGAAAACAGTAGGGTTATGCTCACCATAGTTTTCTTTGTTAAACTGATTTTTGCTGATGACTTTATATTTATTATTTATTGTTTGTTTGTTTCATTACTGTTCTTCAAGGATACTTCTGAAATCTCTTAACAGTCTCCTATGCAGAAATGTTTTTATTTGATAGGAATGCTTTTATCTAAAGATGTCGGTGCTGAAGATTTAAAGGTAGAAAATTGTAAAATGTTAATTTGAAAACCAATAAAAATAAAACAAATTTTCTACTCTAAAAATTGGCGTCAGAATTTAGAAGAATGGTTTAAGACCACATCACCTTGAGTGGCTCTGCACAGTTCTAATAATGCACTAGATTTTCCTGATCCTTATAACTCTTCATAAATGACTACAAATATTCCTGATGGTTCAAATAATCATTTATTCCAGCATCTTTTTATAATAGTTAACCAGATTTGTCTCTTGTGCTGACAAGAAGGAGGTAAGGGTTACTCCCAAAACTGCTTTACTGTATTTGGAAATAGGATCCTCACTATCCATAGGCAACAATGATTAGAAACCCTTGATAAAGTCTTTCATGAATGTATCTAATTTATCCAATCCCCTTTTGAAGCCACTCAAGATCGTGGCCTTTACCACATCTTCCAGGTGATGAATTAATGATCTTTCCATCTTTCCTTTCTTCATATTTTTACTAGGCCAGCAGGCACACTGAAAAATGTCAAATGTCATAGAGCAGTGGTAGCGAACCTATGGCACACGTGCCAGAGGCGGCACTCAGAGCCCTCTCTGTGGGCACACATGCTGTCGCCGCAGCCCCCCCATGCCCCCTTTCTCACCAGCAGCCCCCCTGGAGGAGAGTCACCCCCGGGCACGGTCCACATGGAGCAGCACAGCCAAGGGCATGGCAGCTGGGCAGCAGGAACAATACTCTGCCTTCGTGCCGCATTGCGTGCAGATGATGCTGTGGGGTGTGGGCGGAGGGCGTGGCTACCATGGTGCTGCAGGTCTGCCTGGGCAATCTGCAGTGGGCCATGGAGGCGATGGGTGGCCCTGTGGGTGGACGGGGCTGAGTGGGGGGCGGAGTAAGGGGGTGGGCAGGGGGTTGGGGGCAGTTTTGGGGCACTCAGTCTCTAAAAGGTTCGCCATCACTGTCATAGAGGCTGCAGCTCATATCTATTTTCTTATCCTGCAAATAAAAAAAACAGAACACTGTCCCTCTAAAAAAAAGTGGTGGAAAAGGAAGGGAGGGAAGAAGAGAGAGATAAGATGTAATATCACTTGTGGCAGCCTCTCTTATGGTCCCTGAGTCTTTCCTTTACTTAATCTTACTGAGTACTGATTGGCAGTCTAGTATATTTACATTGCATTGATGGTGAAAGAACATTTCCAGCATGATTATTGTATAAAAAGGCTGATAGGTAAGCCTTATCACAAAACATGGCTTGTTTGGATAAACTTCAATTGCTTTTCTGGTATTAAATCTGTGACCACAATGTTGCCCAACTATTATGCTACCACATAAATAATAATTGAAAGGTATCACAGCTAATTATTGTTTTGCTTCTACATACTTTTTTCTTGATTTAATATATGAAAAGAAAAGAAAGAAACAAAAAAGGAGAAAAAGAAAAAGGATAAAAAAGACTAAAGCCCAAAAATAAATTCCAGTGGGAAAAAAAATCACAAAAACATAATACATTACATAGGACTGACCACACTGAACAATATTTATCAATCCTTCTGTGGGAAGTCAACCCCCCCCCCCAGAGAAAGAAATATTTTGGGAAATATTAAAAAGGCAGAATATATTTATCCAAAGGAATAATGGGAGAAAAAAAATCTAAGACAAAACCAGCCCCCAGAAACGAACTCCCTCTTTCTCTGCCCCAAGCAGAAACCAGATCTGTAGAAATGCAGATGTGATCGTCCTTTCAGAAAGGATGGAGCCAGGAAGCTAGAAGCTGATGAGATTAGGAAGACAAAGAGCCCTAAAATCTACATACCCCACCAAATTCTAAAAGATATGACCATTAGGACATAATAGGATTAACCCACCAATACCAAAAAGGACACACTCAAAAGCTCAGGTCAGAGTACATGACACAGGAAATACAAAACCTCAAACAGGAAGAACTCCAAACACAAAAGCCCAAGAAGGTATAAAAACCCACCACTCCCAGCTACATGTGGTCAGCTGCTCCAGAGCCTCATGTCTTGTGGTTCTGCTCTTCAATAAACTCCAACCTTCTTTCTAAAGCAGTCTCCATTTTGTTTATTCCTAGCTTGGACTGGACCCTGATGAAGATTTTTCATTCAACACTTTCAAAACTGTTCATTTTGATCAATAAAATAAAATGTACCATGTGATTAATTGTGTGACAAAAATGTGTGTCTAGATTTATCATAGATGTCATTTTTATTATATTTATTTATTAAATTTACTGCTATCCCATTGTAATTAAAAACTTACTCAATGGCTAAGGTTTTTGGAAGTAGTGAGCCGTTTTCTTTTTCCTAGGGTTGAGAGAGAATGAAGGCCTAAAGTCACTTTACTGGCTTTGTGGCTAAAGACAGACTGGAACTGAAACTTGTGTTCTAATTTTTACCCAGCTGTTTTTAACCACTACACCAAACTAGTTCCATTGTTTTTTGATAGGTTCTTAAAATAGTTTTCTACTCACAGCTTTTAATTTCTCCACTCTTACACATAGCTTTAGTAACTGAATTTAGATTGAATAAGGTGGCAACACAGAGAAATCCAATGTTGAAATATTTCAGAATCAATATCATGAAGCCATTATAATAAACTATTTAAGCTGCCTTTGCCAATTTTGTGCTAAGCATATGATTTACTCGAAATTACATAGGTGCAATTTGTGGCAATTCAGATGTTGCTGAATGTGAACAACCAGTGTGCATTCTTTTTTTAATATATTTTATTGATCTTTTACAACAGAGGGCCCCAACCTTTTAGGCACCAGGGACTGGTTCTGTGGAGAGAGGTTTTTCTGCGGACCAGAGGGGATGTGGTTTCACATGCCTGCATTCCACAAATGGGGCTTCGCTTGTTTTTGTGGCCCAGTTTCCAGCATGCCATGGCCCGGTGCCGGTCCACAGACCAGGGGTTGGGGACCTCTGTTTTACAATAACAACCTTTAGTGCTTAGTAAACAGCGTGTTGTCTGGGTTCATATATTTGAAAAGACAATAAATGATGATTAATTTCTATAATTCCATGATCAATATATTAATTAATAGTATGTTTCCTTGATCTTCCCTTCTTCCAATAGTATTCTCCTTTATTAACATTAGATAAATATAATTCTTAATATTTTCAATGCATACAAGGTTGGATATAAACATTTTTGTGTTTGTACAAATAACAATGACATCCATATATAACATCTTTTCTAATTAACTTATGTTTCAACTATATTTATAAAAGTCATCTTGTTAAGTCACTATATGTCCTGTTTTCAAAATTCTTATTTAAGCTTAATTTCCCCTCAGTATTCAAACCATTCTTATCAGTCATAGTTTTCTCAAAATTGATTACCTAAATATCCAAACTTTTCATTTACATATACCATCCCAATATTTTCATATTTCATAAATTATAAAAATACTATATTACTTATATATCCTATAACATCCACATATAACATCTTTTCTGAATGGCTTATATTTCAACTATATTTATAAAAATCATCTTGTTAAGTCACTATATGTCCTGTTTTCAAAATTCTTATTTAAGCTTAATTCCCCCTCAGTATTCAAATCATTCTTCTCGGTCATAATTCTCTCAAAATTAATTACCTTTAAATGTCCAACTTTCCAATCTCATACAGCATCCCAGTATTTTAACATTTCATATATTGTAAAAATACTATACTACTTATATCTCTTATCCCTGTTACTATAGGGCCCCTTTATATCCAAAATTATCTATTTTTTAACCATATTCAAACAAATGTTTAATCATGTAGTACTCCATCTGGTAAGTTGAATCAGATCTCTTAAGTCTAACTCTAGCCTTCTTCTTTTGCCAAATAGCTTTTCAAGTTAGTATATTCCGCTTGCCAGGAAGTTCCTGTATTTTTGTAAGTGTTGTTGGGAGTGAGAAGGACAAGTTAACAAGTTTTTTGTTTCCCAGATTCTGATGATTTTCCTGGCAGCTCTATAATCAATTTTGTTAAATCTTCTTTCTTATTCTCTAATTTGTTTTGAAGTCCTGACGGATAAAATATCTTTTCCATTTTCATTGTTGTGGTAAAATCTTGTATATTTTTTTCTGTTTGTGTTAAGTTGTAGTTCTCTTCCTTTGTAGCTTCCCTATTTAAGTCACTTTCTTCTAGTTTATGTTCTGTTGTCTGATTTGTTTGTTCATTCTTTATTGTCGTTTTCTGAGAGTTTTTTAATTGTAAGTTTAGATTGAAGATGTGCTCATTTATGTCATCAAAGTTGTTTTTGATCTCATCATGGTTTGAAACTATTGTCATTTGAACCTGTCATAGCATTGCATACATTTCCTCTGAAAAGTACTTGTCTTGGAGTATTACTCCTGCAGATCTCTGATGTTCCAGGCTAGATCTTTCAGAAGGGAATATTAGGTGTGGTTTCCTGTCCCTTTTAGATAAATATGCAATATCCATTTTGTCTCCTCCCTCCAAATATAATCTTTCACCAGTACCATAGTCTCTGTAATTAGCCTTATCAAACCAGCCAATCTCAAAATCCAAACAACCAAATCTTATATAGTTCTTATCTTTATATATGGTTTTTGTAATCCAATGCATTTCCAATTGTCAAGGCATCAGTGAAAGCAGTATTTTATAACAATTCTTCTATTCAGGGATCAATTATCAACCAGTCAGAGTTGCAGTCCAGAATGTTTAACCACCTTGAAGCCTTCTAGTAAATTCCCACCTAGAAGATTAGTCAATAATTAGTCAAGTTTTTCTTTTTCTACAAACAATTCTTGAGCTTAGACAACAATTAAAGTTTTCTTTTTCTGCAGACATTTTTTAAGCTTATAGATGGCCCAGTATGTTTTCTTTCTTTGTTCCCAGCTGTTTTCTATTTGGTTGAAGGTTATTAAAGTTCAAGGGAACAGATTATTTTTTGTTTCTGGGTGTCTTGCCAATTACTGAGTCAGAGTTGCTGTTGTTCTATGCTCTGATTCTCCACTAGATGTCAGTAACTATTTATTTTTCAACTTTTTCAAACAAATGATTATTATTATTTATAATTTCATCAAAACTCTTTAAGGTGTAAAATCTTAATAGTTTTCTTAATTTTCAGATTTATCCAGACTATAGTGTTATTAATTTCATTTCAGTATATTTCTTTCCCCCTTAGAAGTTAATTCATCACTTCTGTCTACAGAGGGGTGGGGATTTAGTCCCCTCCCTCATTTTCGGAGGATATCTTGCTTTGGGGATGTTTTCCAGGAAATTAGTTACAAAATAGAAGAGAGAAAATCGATATTCTCACCCAGTTTCAAGCATGCTGTTCACCGTTATTATTATTTGGACTTTGGCTGCTGGTAGCTTGGGCTAGACACTGATGTGCAGCTAGCCTTTCTCCTGTCAGGTTGGAGGGCTTCCCCTGGATCGAGCAGATTGACTGCCATTGTTCCGTGATCCTCATGGTGCCCCTCCTTCTTTGTCGCCTCTCCATTTAGGGTCCCCTGGCAGGGCAAAATCAGCTGTGGGGTGCAGAACCCCACAATCCATCGGCCGTGTCACTACAGCTGCCAGCATGCTTTCTTATTGGCTGTGCTGGCTATTGCTGTTAGGAGCTATAGTTAAGGGTGATCAGGCTTGCATATAAATGAGATGGGTAGCCATATAAATTTGATAAATAAATAAAATAAACATATCATATGGTTATCATCTACTTCCAGAATCAGAGGAATTAAATACAGATGTAATTTGTAAAACTTCGAGGGAGTTCTTCTGACATTCTCAAAAGATTAGGATGGTCTTCATCTTTTGTATTCTCTAATGATAGCTTTTGCTCCCCTGTGTAAATAAAAATGGCTTTACTTAAAAGCAGAAAGAAGAGTGCTTGTTGCTTTTTAAAGTCACAATTTCTTACAGTGACAGATTAAGTCATCTTGATATTTGAAAGTATTATGTATAAATGTATTAATATATTAATGTAGTGATTGGAAATAGGGGGAATACCGAAGGTTTCTGTGCTGTGTATTTACATCTGTCTTTGCCTCATTCCACAAATCCTGGAATATTCGATGCTAGATTATAGATACTTCTAATGAATGTTTTATATGGTCAAGACTTGAGGGGAATATATTAATTTTCAGTTTCAAAGTTTATCACCCCAAGTAAAGCATTCCATATGGTTGTGATTTCATAATCCACAAAAATTGCATTTATTTTCTAAACTCAGATATTCCTAACAATTTAACTCTTAATTTTTTTTTGGTTTCATGTAGTTTGTTAGTCAATATTTTTCAACCAATCCGTAATGTTTCTCTTTTTTAAATATTGTTGTGAATGTTTTCCTGCAAATCCATTGTGACAGAACAACAAATATAGAAAATTTCTATAATCATTTTGGGGGCAATTTTGAGCTTTTCAGAAAATCTTTGAATGAAAAATGATATTTTGTCAGCTTTAATCTTAAACTATTTCTGACAACCTGGGGTGAAAACATTAATTCATAACTAATTGCATTTATAATATGGCTACTGCTTAAAAAGGCCAAGGTAGACAATAGCATAAAATTTATAAGAGAGTTTGATAATAAGATTAGAGAAGACCACAAAGACTTTTGAATAATCAACATTACCATTATGAGCATTGCCATAAAATTAAATTAAGTCTGAATCAAACAGTTCATTTAGCAGACATAGAATAAGCCATTATAATTAAAGATTAGAGAAGAAATCCTTCCTTACCATTGATGAAGCTGAATTATTGACAGATAGTTGTTGAAGGTTGCTCTTGAGCAATCAATCCATGGTATACCATAGGGAAAGGTTGGCCTTTGTATTTAGTTGGTCTGCTGTTCTTGGATTACAGATTGGCTTTAAATTTCTTTGTTCTCCAGCATAAGGATGGATAATCCACGGATTGGGTTTCCTGAAGTCCCTTCTACCCAATTAGACTAAGTCTGTGAGATAGCCACGCCTCTTGCTGGGTCACATTTACCCAGTTCCGACTTAGTCTTCACCCAGTCAAGACGCGTTGGTTCTTATCTCCAGACTCAGGTTGTACATTTTTCCCCTTTCTTCCTTTAGATCATTCAATTCTCTTTCTTGCTCCCTTTTGCTATTTACTGGGCTGCTGAAGTCTCAACACGAGGCTTGTGTTTTTTCTTTTAGAGGCTTTTAGAGGTTTCACTCCACCCCTCCCCCTTCCTCCCTTTTTCTATTTTCTGGGCTGCTGCAGCCTCAGCACAAGAGGCTTGTGTTTTTGCTTTTAGAGGCTGTTAGAGGTTTCACTCCACCCCTCCCCCTTCCTCCCTTTTGCTATTTACCGGGCTGCTGAAAACTCAGCACGAGGCTTGTGTTTCTGCTTTCAGAGGCTGTTGGAGGCTTTTAAGGGCCTTACTACAGTGAAGGGAGTTTCACAATTCATTTTAGTTTGACCTGAAGATTCTGATTCATTCTGGCCTCAACATGTGGCTGAGGCCGCCATTTTCAGGAGGGCAGAGTTAGTGGAGATAGTCACCAAGCACCTCTGATTCCACCTCAGACACATCCACTTGACATTGCCTATTGTGATAGTAAAAATTTTGGATTGTTTTTCATTGAGAGCTTACTTCTCTCATTTCTCCTGCCTACTCATTGTTTATCTACCAGTATACTGTGCTTCACAGTCCTTACAAGGAGCTTATATACTGGTCTTACCAGTCTCTACAGTCTCTCACTGGGCCTCAGCTCCTAGCCTGTTCCAGACCCATTCTCAGACTTGTGCTGAAGGGTCTCAGGCTTAGCTCCCTTGCAAGGAGCCCAAACTGGTCTTTCCAGTCTTTGAAGTTTTTTCACATTGGAACTCTGTTCCCAGCCTTGTTCAGACCCATTCTCAGACTTGTGCTGAAGGGTCTCAGGTCCTAATTACCGTGCCAAGGGCCCATACTGGTCTTACCAGTTCTACAGTTTTCACTTTGGGACATTAATCCCTAACTTTCTTGCGACCCATTCTCAGACTTGCGCTGAAGGGTCCCAAACGAGATGGCTGAAGACAAGCAGCCTCAGCTGGTTCTGGCACCCACCAGTCCTCCAAGTAAAAGGAGATGTAAGTCTTCAAAATTGGAGGCAGCCAGAGACGAAACTTACCGCTTTTGCTTGTTCTCTCTCTTGCTTTCTGCTGCTTGTTCTCTCTCGCTTTCTGCCGCTTGTTCTCTGTCTCGCTTTCTGCCACGTGCTCCGAAACCGAAACTTTCTTAGTTTATATAGAAAAAAGCTGCGCATGCGCAAAGAGGAAGGAGGCAGGAACGGCTCTGCGTGCCAGCAGGAACGGCTCTGCGTGCCATCTGTGGCACGCGTGCCATAGGTTCGCCACCACTGCCATAGAGGTACTCCAGAACCACGGATTTTCAGTGAATTTCCTCAAGAGCCAGCTGATCCCATCCACGTGGCTCCTTCATCTGGGAGCAGTGATAGATACAACACACTGCATGGTCTACCTGTCACCAGATCGCAAAGCCAGTCTCAGGAACCTTGTCCACCAGGTACAACGAGCCAGGGCGGTTCCGCTCCTTACTCTCTCCCAGCTCTTAGGCAAGATGATCTCTTGCATTGCCATCATACCCTGGACCAGGCTACATCCCAGAGCCCTTCAGTGGTTCTTCCTCCCCTTTCAGAGGCGAAAGCTAACATCCTCCAACAGGCTGGTGAGATTGCCTCCCCCAGTATCGAGGTCACTCCGATGGTGGAGTTCTCGGGCCATCGCCAGGGGCTCAGAGTTCAGAGAGCCATCATGGATCGTTCTCACCACAGATGCCAGTCTCTTTGGTTGGGGGGCTCACCTCCGTCTCAGATAGCCCAGGGGAGATGGTACAAGGAGGACTTGAAACACAATATAAATTGGCTGGAACTCAGGGAAATTCACCTGGCGTTGTGTCAATTCAGTCACAAAGTGAGAGGCCAGCACGTTCTCGTCCTCACGGACAACATAGCGGCCAAAGCCCATGTGAACCGTCAAGGGGGCACCAGATCAAGTTCTCTAATGACAGAAGCCAGACTGCTCTGCTCTTGGGCAGAGACCAATCTGTCCTCGATCAAGGCGGATCACATCTCGGGGGCTATCAACCAGCAGGCGGACACTCTCAGCAAGGTGACGGTGGATCACTCAGAGTGGCATCTGGATCCAGCTCTGTTTCTAGAAGTATCTCACAGAGTGGGCCATCCAGTTCTGGATTTATTCGCCTCAGCAGCGAACTCCCAACTTCCAAGGTTTTTCTCCCACTTTCCATCACCGGGGTCGGATGGAGTAGATGCTCTGCACATAGCGTGGCCCCGGGGCCTTCTCTACGCTTTTCCTCCGCTCCCTCTCCTTCCGGCCGTCATCCGCAAGATTCTGCGGGAGAAGGCGGAGGTGATCCTCATAGCCCCTCATTGGCCAAGGCACCCGTGGTTCGCCGACCTCATGATCCTGTCAGTATCGAACCCATGGAGGATACCTCCAGGCTGAATAGTGCTCAGTCAAGGGGCGGTCCGGCACCCCGACCCTCAATGGTTGCAGTTAATCGTATGGCACTTGAGCGGGGACGTCTGACTGAGGACACTTATCCTCCCAGGGTCATTGATATGATCCAAGCGTCTAGACGTCCGTCAACTAATAGAGTTTATGACTCCACTTGGAAGAATTTTCTGTCTTGGATGTCCAAGCATCATGTCCAGATGTCATCTCTCACTGTGCCTCAGGTCTTACAATTTTTACTGGATGGGATAGATAAGGGTCTGTCTCCAAGTACTATCAAATGGCAGGTTGTGGCCTTGGCCACAATACATTATTGTGACGACTCTTCCTCACTAGCCCATCATCCGATGATCCGTTCGTTCATCAAAGGAGCAGTTAATACTAGACCTCCAACGGTTCATCGGTACCCCTCTTGGGATCTTTCAAAGGTTTTACAGGCCCTTACCGGGTCGCCCTTCGAACCACTTCAATCCTGTGATCTCAATCTCTTATCCATGAAGGTTGCCTTTCTGGTGGCAGTGACTTTGGCCAGATGCATATCTGAACTGGCAGCCCTCTCGGTCAGGGAGGATCTCTGCCTGTTTTGCCCCGATTGCGTAACCCTGCGATTAGATCCCACTTTCATTCCTAAGGTGAACTCCTTGTTTCACCGGTCCCAGGAGATGGTGTTGCCGAGTTTCTGCCCTAGACCATCTCATGACTTAGAACGCAGATGGTACACATTGGATGTCTGCAGGGCGCTACGCATTTATCTTAAAAGGACTGCTGCTTTCCGTAGGTCAGAGGCTCTTTTTCTTTTCTTCAATCCTTCCTCTATGGAACTCAAGGTCTCATCTTCCACTATTGCCAGGTGGATTAAGGCTTGTATTGCCAGGGCATATCAATCACAGTCCTTCACTGTTCCTTCGTGTATCACGGCCCACTCTACCTGTAGTGTGGCCACGTCTGCGGCCTGGACAGTCTTAATTTTCACATTGATTGTCTTAGGGACAAAAAAGTCAAATGTCAGTTTTCCCCATGATATTCTTTTATCTGATACAAACAGTAGCTGTCAGTAAAAGACAAATTGGGGGGGAGGGAAATAAAAACCAATCTTTGATCTAATTAAATTGGAAAAAAAATCAGAAAATCAAGGGAACTGAAATATCTTTGTGGTTTTTTTTTTAATTTTGGTGTCCATTCCTGGATCTATGGCCTCATGTTTATTGTCCCTGATTGTTATCCATCATTCATGTGGAAAATACTTCTATGATAAAATGCTGCCACCTGTGTACATAAATTAGAAATCATTAGCAATCATTTTTCTGGATCTGGACATAAAGGGAATTTTTTAATATAAGCAGCTCATTTATTTGCTAAAACAAAGAACACTAAAGTGAAAGGAAAAAAACTTCCTCCCACCGCACCCCCACCCAGTTGCAAAACTGTAGAGCAAAACGAATGTGCTAGATCTAAAAATCAAATAATTTTTTTACAATTTAAGGTCCTAGAGATATAAAAAGCTTCATACCTGGTACTGAAAAGAGGACACAAGGCACCAGAAACCAATTTCTAGGTAGATATTTCACAAGCAGAGTGCCATCATTAGCAGACACATTCTATATTAAGTGCTGGTGACAGAAGAAAAGTGTTTAAAAGCAGTATTAAAATGTGGATGATTATATTCAAAGACATTCAAAATTGCTTCATTGCCATAAAAGTGGTGTGATTTGCTTTGCTTAGAACAAAGAAGTAACACAATGTACCTCCACTAACCAAATTGTGTCTTCTTCAACCACTTTGTGCCCTTAGTGTGTGAGATGGCTCCATTCAACCTTCAGGACAGCATTGAAGTTATCCTGCCTGAAAGTGTGTAGAAAATTTTGGTGTGTAGAATTTTGGCCAGTTTTGTGCAGGCAGCAGAGATTCCACCAGTGTTTGCCTAAGATGGCCGGCCTGGAACCCCTATGGGTAGCTCTGGAGCAGAAGGATAAGAGGAATACAAAGGAGAATAAATCAAAGTAACAAGTTTGCGTCACTCTCAGAAATGAGAACGCACTTTGCTTTACCAAGCAGTTTAGTGGGTATTTCACTTGAATCTTCATGGAAGTGAATTACCCCTTATGCATAGCCTTCTTCAATTTAGCTTGTCTGTGAGAATTCACATCTATAAATGGCAGTGATTCAATAAAAAATTGTTCACATATTTATAATTGAGAAAAATAGGTTTTGATGTTGTACTGTTATAATATACACAGTAATATTAATAGTACTTCTGGCCATATTATATTATTCAGTACTACTAGCACCCTTCAGTACTATACGTATCTAAAGGAGATGATATAATACCTATTTATTTTATTGGAAACATAAATATATTTATTGGACTTTTCCATTTTTTGACTTTTTTTTCTCTTTTCAAATATATCCCTTATTGTAAAATTGCTAAACTTGTGTATGTCAAGAAATAGTTGAGCAACTGTTATATTTTAGTTCTGGAATCAAAAGAGGTATATTTTATATAATGGGATTATGAAACTCCTGTTGCTACTCTTCCTAATTCTTGTCTCCTTGTTTCAGGCAGTCAATCCTGAAAGCCCAAAATCAGTAACAATAATTTGTAATACGTAGGTACAAAATGGAGAATTTGGTATCCAAATTAAAATACGTACATCCAATTTCAAAAGTGTTTATCATTATTTGACTGCTGCTGGCTTTACAGATTCACAAGGCAAGTTGAAGTAGTAGATCTGATTAATAAAAGCCAAATGAATTCAGGGTGGCACTGATCAAAAGACTTAACCAATTGCTGTGAAAAAAATCACATTTCATGACAAAAATCTAAAACATTTTGTGCATATGTTATGTAGGCTTCACAGAAACCAGCAGATATTTTTGTGATATCATCACCTAGTCTAAATGGCACCTTGTATTAAAACCACATATTAGTATTTATTAAGTAACTTGCATATTACTGATATGAAAAAACAGAACAGTGGAGACAAGATTCTTCAGATTTAATTATTTTGTAAATTGCTTTGTATTTTAAATAATTATGAGGTAACATGCTTCTACAAGTCATGGGGATTTCCAAAAAAAAACAACCTGGTTATGAACTCTTGCCTGAATAGAAAATCTCTGTGTATTGATTTTTCCCAAGAGATTTGTTACATTATGAAAGCAACATGTAAATGTACTCTCATTTCATAAGAATTTAGCAATGTGGCTCACAAATAGCAAAATAAGCTATGCTTTGTTTAGCCTTCCTTCCTTTGTTAAACCTGTCATTATGCTCAGTTTGTAAGCCATTGGCTATGGTTGCAAACTGCAACAGTTTGAGTTTCATATCATTATGTGCTCTCTAGATCCGCTTTGAGGCTTTCTGACAGATGCAAAGTATATGTCCATGTGCATTCCAAATCACTTATCTTATTTCAAATAGAAAGCATTGGACATCCCCAAAGTGTGATATATAAAACCAGGCTTTGCATGGCTCTTGTTGGCATTATTTTTTATTTAATATATTGAAACACTGCCCTGGATCGCATAATAATGCAATAACATAGAAATTTATTAATGGCTCAACAAATATACTTGGAAATTCATATCAATTGATATTGCATAGTCTCCTAATGCAATAATGTTTCAGCTGTATCTGATCCTTATCTTTGAAATAAAGATATTTTTAAAATGAAACTTAAAGCAGTGGCTGAGATGGTAGACTCATATCACATATAGACTAGAAACTCCTATTGAATAAGCCAATCTTACTTTGCCAGAAATAATCAAATTGGTACAAACAGAATAAAAGGATCCCTTTATCATCTGTGATTAATTGTCAAATAATATTTTTGTATTGTAGATCAATGACATGCAAAAATCACATCCTATTTAACAAGGATTTTAGCAGTTGCCAAGATTCATTTACTCCCACTCTTAAAGGCATCCTTGGGTGTTATAGACAAGTAGTTGTACTTAATCATCCAGTGATGGCAACTTAACAACGAATTGTCAGTTCATGTGTTGAGAAATAGCAGCTTTTTGAAATTAGTAATATATTTAATTTCCAGTGACTGTGTGCTATAGAGGAAAACAGCTGTTTAAAACACTATATCAACATTTTATTTCTCCCTACAGCATAGTGACAAGAAAAAAAAAGAAATGCCACCTTCAACAACAGCATCGCAATATGCTCCCCCTGATGGAGGATGGGGTTGGATCGTGGTCTTTGGAGCTTTCATCTCCATTGGATTTTCCTATGCATTCCCCAAAGCCATCACAGTGTTCTTCAAAGAGATACAAGAAATCTTTGGCACATCATATAGCGAGATAGCGTGGATCTCATCAATCATGTTGGCTGTTATGTATGCAGGAGGTACCAGAAAACTTCTTCTTTTTTGTCTGATTTGAGGTCTTACTCATCAAAACAAAATTCTCTTATTAGATTTTCTGACACATGACTCAAAGCCACTGAGCTATGTGGCTCCATTTCCCAAATGCTTTGGCAGTGTGTCTCAAAAATACTTGCAAAATTTACAATCTAATCACAGTTTAAATATGACTGAAATATAAATTACCTGCATTTGTCTCAGTTGCTTTGGGAAGTATTGTTTCCATTATACTACTGAAAGGGTCAATATTATCAACTTGAAAAAAGAAAAATATCTTGCTTTTAGACTGTAATCCTGTATTTGCTTAACCAGAAACAACCTCTATTTATTGTAAAGAGTTGTTTATCAATTGCGCTGTTTGAGAGAATAGCTGGTGCCTTTTCCTACCCTTTTTAAACCCCATCAATACTTTCTTTGAGGGAAAAATAGGAGGAAAAACATACATGGATCTGTCCGGGAAAATAAAATATCCATCCAAATTTAATCCATGTAGTAGATTTGTTAGAAAGTATCAAAATATCATAAAATGTTTTGAATTTTGAACTCTGGTGAACTTCTAAATTTGAAAGCATTGGTTTAGTTGAGCAAGAGGGATTAAAAAAGACGTAACAAGAATGGAAATATCATGCATACAAGTAAAGTAATCCATACAATTTAAATAGAGCTAGAATAGAATATCAGGATGTAATTTAGGATATTCTAAAGTTCTTTGGATAACATCAAAGAAGCATTAGGAGGTCTGGGAATCTTTATTTCAAGGAAGGAGATACTGGCTCAGGAATTCTGGGAGTTGAAGTCCACGAGTCATAAAAGAGCCAAGGTTACCTACCCCTGCTCTAAGAGAAGGGCAACCAATCATTCCATCTGTTTATCAGCCTTACCCTCCACTAATCTTTACCTGGGAAGGTCTCCAAAAAATTGCTGCACTAAGGTCGAAGGGGATCAGTATCCAATATTGTTTTCCATTTGCTAATGTGAAATCCCATTGCAGCTAAATTAATATGCTCTTTTTATTTAATAGTTTATATTGGCTGTTAAATCTTGACAATTCATTTTGATAATTTCCATTTCACCCAATAAACTGTGATTCTGATGGGTCCCTTGATTTACTATGGAGATTATTAGAATATTTTCACATCTCTTAAGATACCTAACATCTTGAAAATACTAGGATAACTCTTCTTTGGAAATTCATATTATAGTGCAGACATTTGAACACTCTATTCAAAATAAATTCTGCATTTCACAAATGAAATTTGAAGTATCTTCTATATTGTATATATAAAATAGGAAGTGTAGCACAATTAAGCTGTGTAACATTCTTTTGTTATCTTGCTGTAATTATGTGATTTTAACTGCTAACAGCAGGTAAATTCACCAAAGATAAACATTCTTTGAAGTTATAGTTATCACAAATTAGCTTCCTGTGAAATAAAGTCATTAAACAATCATTGGCAGAAGATGAAAAAGATAAACCATTCAAATAATGAGAGTTATTCCTTTGTGGGGCTTTTTTTTCTTATCAAAATCTGAATGTTTGATTTCAACCATTTGATGTACTACAGCTTGGAATAAAGCAGGCAGCACACATGGTGCAAGATACCTTATTTATGGCAAAGTAAGACAGATATATTGGAATTGTTGTGGACATACTCTGTATCTCTTAATATTAATTAAAAGAACCTGAAAAATATTTGAGATCTGACACGCTCATTATAATTTAGTGCTTTGCCTATTAATCTTCACAGTGGGGGTCATCAGGTAAGTAAGAATCTAGCAGAGGATCTCTGCTTCAGAAGCATTCAACCTTCTGAGGTAATTAGCAGGCATCTGTGTTTCTGTAACAAGGTATTAACTTACCTTTCAATATTTGAAAAAAATGAAACTAATAAAAGACATCCAGTAAGGAGCTAAAGGAATGTTAATTATGTTTATCACTTATTTCATAGTTAGAATAAATGCCATTAAATTACATCAGGCCATTTGGCAAATCCATATGGCCTCCTAGATCATGGTTAATTCTAGCAAATAGGTTGAGATGGTGTTCACCCCTTCAAGAAAGTAGAAACAAGATGTGTTAAACTGCACTGAACAAGATTTGCATTCCTGATATTCTCTCTTTAGCATGCTGTTGATGTAACCTCTCCATTCACATCAAACTCTTTCAATAACTAGAGCTTCCAGGAGTCTGTTGCTGTTCAAGCAATATGCACCTCTGAGCTTTGTTTTGGCATAGATGATGTGGAACGTATTGATTTGATATGTCATAAAACAAAATAAAGCCCAGGGATGAGGCAAACAATAATATTTGGCATTCAATACTGCGGTTTAGTCCCAAAGAATCCTTCATTCTGGAAAGGAATAGTTAAGTCTCCATGGAAACTCCTTGTTCTTTAGCATGAAAAGCACAGTTGATAACTTTGAGTCATTTTACAAATTGAAATTTAAAAACTCATTGAGTTTGTTTTATGAGAAAATAAGGTGTCACATATACAGGTATTCTACTTGCAACCATTTGTTTAGTGACTGTTTGAAGTTACAACGGCAGTGAAAAAAGTGACTTAGAACCATTTTTTACACTTACGACCACTGCAGCATTCCCATGGTCATGTGATCAAAATTTGGATGCTTGACAATTGGTTCATAACAGTTGCAATGTCACCTTTTGCAACCTTTTGACAAGCAATGGGGAAGCCAGATTCACTTAACAGCCATGTTACTAACTTAACTGCAGTGATTCGCTTAACAACTATGGCAAGAAAGTTCATAAAATGGGGCAAAAGTCACTTAACAACTCTGTCACTTAACAACAAAAATTTGGGGTCAATTGTGGCTGTAAGTCAAGGACTACATGTACAATTTGACCTCTTAAATGCTCTTTAATATTTTATTTCCTTACTATCTTTTATTCTTGGTTTAAATTTTGCATGACCCTGACTGTCAGAAACATGACATCTGGAAAAGTAATTTTCTTTGTACACTTCCTTAGTGACTGTATCATTTCACCATAAAGTCAATAAAGAAACTCTCCATTAGTCAGATGATGCCCTTAATGAAATGTATAGTATAGGAATTCAGTGACAGCTTGGTCATCTCATGCATATATGATCATTGTATTAGTTTAATGATAAGTCGAAAGCAAACCTGTTTTACTATTTTCTGCATCATTAACATCAGCCATTTTCAACATATTGATTACTGTTGTGAGCTGGATAGTAGTTTATCAAGATAGAAAACTGTCACTAGGATTTGGACTTTCATTGTGACACTTGATAATACAGGAAAATGAATATAGATCAAATGTTTTATTATTATTTTACATGTTTATATCTTCCTTTACTAATAGGGTGCTTATTTCTATTCAATATTTATGAATATTTCACTGTTTTAAAAAATGATAAACTTTGCAACTAATATAGCTGTTTTATTTATTTGCAGTCAATGACCAGCAAAGTAGGTATAACACTAAAATAACCCATGAAAGCCAGCTCAAATAAGCAATAAAGCCACTATTTATAACTGCCAATTAAAATTATGTATAAGAAGAAAAGAGAATGAAATAAAACAAAGAAAACAAAAGAGGAAAAATAAAATTAAGGTAAAAGAGTTAAAGGACACCTTAAGCCTTGTTAGGTTCATAGATGTTAGTAATAAGTTGGCAACTCTGTTTCTCATAGAAGGTTCCAGTCAGAAAGAAGGAAATAAACCTTTTCTCCTTCACTGAAAATTTGATCTCTGTTTGGAGGTGGTATAAGTTTACCAGCACGTACAGTACATTTTCATAGAAGAGGTGATAAAAAATACATGCACTAACATCTCAGATTAATTTTGGTCATAAGGATAACTTCTTTCACTAAATGGGATTTTACGAAACCTCCACCCATATCAAAGCAAGCCAAAAAGAAGGCTGAACAAATAAGATTTAACATATAATTTAAGAGGCTAAAGGTTTTCCAGAAAGGAACCTATCTATGTAGATTGCCTGTAGTGCTCAAGTCTGTCCATCATGCAATATCAAAGACTCAAAATCCAGTTGGAGTCAACAATAACTTTATTTTAACTTTGAGAGGGGTTTTTTGTTTAGTTTTACTAGTTATCATGTACTGAACAAGTCCCTTGACTCAAAGGGCAAAATGTAAATGAAATCATGTAGCAAATAGTTCATTATCAATTAATCTGTAGTCTTCCTGTGCTTTCAAAGTCTGAAAATGTGAAGTTGGGAGACATAAACTCTTCCCTCTGCTGGCTTGCATCTTGGATAGATATAAAAAAAGCCCATCTCTTTATCTGAAAGGAGATGAAAAACGATTTCAAAGTCTACCTCTTGCCAAGGATATGTAAAGAAACATGGAAGGCTTTTTTTTTTTTTGTGGCATAGCTATATCTCAAAATGGTAGTTCAGAATGGCTACTTTCAGCTACACTGCCATACAGGAGGTTTGAAATGCAGGTAGTCCTCGACTTACAACTACAATTGAGCCCAAACTTTATGTAGTTAAGTAAGACATTTGTTAAGTGAGTTTTGCTCCATTTTACAACCTTTCTTGCCACAGTTATTAAGTGAATCACTGCAATTGATAAGTTAGTAACCTTGTTAATTGAATCTGGCTTCTCAGAAGATCGTAAAAGGTGATCACATGACTCTGGGACACAGCAACCATCATAAGTATGAACCAATTGCCAAGCATCTGAATTTTGATCACATGACCATGGGGATGCTGCAATGGACATAACTGTGAAAAATGATCATGTCACTATTTTCAGTACTCTTGTAACTTTGAACAATCACTAAATGAACTGTTGTAAGTTGAGGACCTGTAGTTGAATTAATTGTTTACTTAGATTCATATATTACATGTGCCCAATAATATAGACAAGCTGCACGTGTAGTTTCTGAAATAAGAAGGGAACGGATACACAGGAGTGATATCTTAATTTTACTGTAGCAGGAGACTTATTTTCTTATGCTTATATCACTGTTACTGCAGTATTTTATAGCTAGGAGTCTATGTTGCATGAGACATGCATTACTTTTTGTGCTGAGAATATTTGTTTTAAAAATTTCTAATTAAAAATCCCCAGTAGTATCTGGAAAACAGCTTTGAAGTATGTAGTAGCTGGACACACTCTCTCTCTCTTTCTCTCTGTACGTATGTACATAAGAAGTGGCCACTGGCCCACTTCTTCTGGTTGATGGCGGCCACTCACGGCAGGAGGCCACATGGTGCATCGTGCTGGTGCCACCGCTTGCAGCAGGATGCCACATGATGCATTGCGCCAGTGCCACCACTCACACACCCCATGGCATGCCATGCCATGTGGCCTGCTGCCACCAGCTATGGCACCGGGGTAACATGCCACGTGGCCTCCTGCCGCAAGTGGCTGCAAGTGGCCGCAGAAGAAGTCGGACGGCGGCATGACAGATGTCAGGATGTGGGAGACCTGGCTGTGGCGGTCCTGAGGTAAGCGGGTAAAACATCCCCCAAAATAAGACTTAGTGTCTCTTTTGGAGGCAAAAAACTTTATGACCGGGTCTTATTTTGGGGAAAACACGGTAGGTGACTTTCCATACCTAAAGAATATTAAAACAATACAATTCACAGTTAAACATATATTTTATTAATTAGTTAGTAGGCAGTTGAATCTTTTAGGGCAGACATGTCAACCTCGTGACGTCATGTGACGTCGCGCAACATATAGGGATGGTTTTGCCATTGCTGGCAATGGGGTGGGCGCGGCTTCCGGATGACGCAGTTTAACACCCCTGTTTTAGGGCATTCCTTTTACACTACACTAAGCATATGAAAGCACAGTCTCTATTAGAACCAGAGCACAGAGACTTAGATTTTTCCCTCATTTCAATATTCCACCCACCCATCCAAACTTGGAAGAAACTTGAACAAGTTGGAAAATCTCTATGGGTGACATCACCTTTTCTCTTTTTTATACTGTTGCATGAGAGATGGATGTTAGGAATGAAATTATTGAAAAACCATTAAATCCTGATTAGGATTAAAATTTTGTATACCTTTAAAAACTATCCAAAAGTCAAAATGCTATTTGTTTCCAGGTTTATTGAATAAAAATATTGACATCATGGCTGGAAAAATAAATAATGAACTCATTAGAATTCATTATCACAGGATATTGTGATAGTCAGTATTATAGACTTATAGATTTATAGATCTATAAACCTATGTCTATCATAAGCGTCATTTCAGATTACTAAAAATGTTCTTTAATTTAATATTTGGGATTATGGTTTTAAATGATTTGAGACTATGGAAGTAACTGATACATTGCTTTAAAAATATAAATCTTTATTTGCAAGGATGGTGTATATTAGCAAAATTTACTAACAAAAAACCAATAAAGAAAGCCCTGTCATTGTTTTCTCCTTATAAATTTCAGAAAATATGTGACAAGCATTCTTTAATTCCAATTTCAAGAAAGTTTTTCAGAATTTTTTTCAAAGATTAGTTTGAAAATAAGATGTCATGTTCTATCAAGAAAAAAATAATTGCAAAATGTAGGTAATATGAATCGGATGGCTGCTTTTTTAAAACAAAACGAAAACTTGCACGTGATTAGTTATAAGAATAATTTTAATAAAATAGCAAAAATCACTCTAATTATTGAGACAATACTGGTAGTTTAGTGAAAAGTAAATGTACAACAGCTGCAACATTTTTTATATGTTGCTTGTGTCCCTCAGTGTGAGAGATAAACTGTTATGTACTATTATTAGCTTATCCACAGCACTGAACTTTAAAGACCTCATTTAATATGTCCTTGAAAACACAGCTTCCCACTTTTATGCCCATCTCATGGTCATTAAGGAATTCTTCACATTTAGGTTTCTTTTTTAAAACATATGTTGAACTAATTTGAGATTTTGTTGGTAGAATAAAATTTTACAGAAGCAGGAATTGTAACTTTAGTTAATAAATCTAGAACAAACTTCTAAGAGTATAAAATGATACATTTACATTCTCAAGAATTTTAAATATTATATTGCAATGGAAAGTGCTGATTTAGTTCAGTACTAATTTTTGCAATAATACTTCTTCTAACACTTAACCAAATCTTATTAAAATTAACCTGGGTTGGCCTTGGTTAATAGTTGGATGAGAAATCATCAGAAAATCTCAGGTAGCTTGAAAAGTCAAAAAGCATCCCAGAAGAAGACAATCACAAATGTCTTCTATATACTGTGGACAAAGTATCTCCTGGAATTATCAAAAAGTTTCAGCAGAGACTACTTTTTCATATAATATTTCTTTTCAGATCAAATACAAAATACAGAACTAATCACAGAGATGCTCTTGGGGAAGGTATGTAGGTGATGCAGAAAAGTGATACACAACCAAAAGTTGGAAGAAGTATTAGAAAGAAACTCAAAATAAACCTATCCTGATTTTGTTAGTGTAAGATCAGATAGAGAGAAATTTGTACAGACTTTCAAGCTTCTGCTATTGTACATTACAATAAGTAGCATTCCTTGAATCCAGTGATGTCTCTTTCTTGACCTGACTTAACTCAGAGGGCTGATAAGAATATATACAAACCAATAAAGGATCCATTTATTTAAATGTATTTAAAGCAATTCTTTGTAATTGAAGTTAAATGTAATTAAAGCATTAACTATGGTAGACCTACTTTGTTTACTTCTCTCTCTTCTTTCTTCTTTTAAATAAGCAGAACTCTATTAAAAACATGTGTTTTACTATAGTGTAGAATAGTGTTATATACTATAGTGTTTTACTATAGTATAGGGTAGAAATACAAGAAATAAATAAATAGTGTGCAGATCTCTATTTAAAGATATTTAAAATGGCTTCTGGAAAGAAAAACAATTTGCTTGAGCCATGAAATGGATTTATTTGTGTTATGTTATGTTTTGTTTTTGCTTTTTTTCTTTATCTCTTTATGTTGAATAGTTTATGAATATTTCATTGTTTTATTCCAGCCCAGCCGGTGGCACCAGAGATTTCATACCATTCATCCCATATCCTGTGCACTAGTTTTAATAAAATGTGTTTGAGCTCTAATCAGCAGTTTCAAGTATAGTTGCTTAGAACAGAAGTTTATTGAAATCAGCGGCACTTCAAAGGACATACATTTAAGTTTCTTTATTTTAACTCCATGCATCATTCTGTAAATAGTTTGCGAACAGCAGCAATAAATAAACAACGGAAAATAAATTTAAAGACTATAATGCGTTCATTTTGTTTATGAAAGTTCAGGGGATAACTTGGTCTTTGATGAAAGTATTTCATTTTAAAACTGCTTTGAAGGTACGTAGAATATGTACAGACCAAGTTGGAATGCTGGATGTGTTCCAAGAAGAAAAAGACACAAAAATGGAACACATGGTGATTATAAAATGTTTGTCATAGTGCTAAGAATTTATAAATGTCATAAATAGAATGTATTGAAACTCAGTAGATATATATACACAGTCATCTATAGAATAAATTGAGGAGGGATAGACACTTTTCAGATTTACTGAAATGAGGAGCAATATGAAGGAAATGTAAGTGGCAATTTTAGCCCATTTTCAAGGTTAAATGTCTTCTAATTACAGGTTTAATAGCTTGACCAGAGATGAAACATTCCTTCTCTGCAGGCACTCATATCATTTAGAAAAGTTTATGGCCAACTCAGTATTACATTTTAATTTAATTAAAATTTCAATTAAATATATAGCTAGTCCTTCACTTACAACCAATTGCTTAGCAACCTTTTGAAATTACAACAGACCACCCCAGAACTACTTACAACCCAGTTTTGAAGTTCTGATGGATGTCCCCTACCATTGTCACGTAATTGCATTTTGGATGTTTGGCATTTACACCATTTGCAGCATCTGCAATTACATGACCATGATTTACAATGTTTTTAGAAAACAGGTATTTACTTCTGGTTTCTGGCAAAACAAATACCCATTGAGTACAATGGGTTTGCTTAATGACCATTGCATTCACTTAACAACCATGACATTCATTTAATGACCGTAGCATTCACTTAACGACCAACACAAAAAATTGTAAAATTAGCCATGGTCAAGTAGTGACCCCCTTCATGACCAGCATGATTTACCACTGTAATTTTGGCCACAATTAGGGTCGTAAGTCGGAGACTACTTGTATTCAACATGTTTTTGTCCTACCTTCACTTCATATACAAAATAGAATTCTCAGCCATAAAAGGATTACATAATATTTTATAGACCCAAATAACAGCAACAAAATTGTTTCTTCTTATGTGTGATAGAACTTCATTATTTAAGTATGCTTTTAATGTCTGCCCTCTTTGTATTCTTTAACTTTTTTCCATAGAAATTTGGTTTCTGAACCCCATACCATCATGACTACAGATTTGCACACAAAAGAGAAAACATGGGTTTGTTTGGTTGTTGTTGGTTTTTGAAACCTAAGACAAATAGTCCCATTCAAAGCAATCAAAACATTTTGTGCTGATTACACCATTCCAGAAGAAGACTCAAAACAGTTTGAATATTCTGTGGAACATTTGAAGTAATGGTCATAATAGATAATGGGAACTCAAGACAAAATCTTATTTTTCACTTTGTTACAAAAGTAAGTGGGGTGGTTGTTTGTTCTCCTTTTGGACACCTAATATTAAATGACAATTGTTCAAAAAGTTAATCTTATCCTTAGTAAAAGATTTAAAAACACTTATGGCAGAACTGAAGCGATCACTGATTCTGTTAGCAAGGTCTGTTGTTTCCTGGCAGTCAACATATTAGCACAAATTACTTAATTCTTCTCATCAACATTCTTTTAATTAGCACTTATTTAGCTATTAAACAATTCAACAACATCATGTTCACTATGACCCTGGGAATTAAACCCAATCAATTCAATTATATTCCTTGCTATATTTTTGTCACTATTTAAAATAAATATTTAAAAAGCAGTTCCTTTGCAATTGTGCTGTTATAACTCTTGAATTAATTTATTGAACTTTATGGCATTCAAGATGGGGAAGGTAGCAGCAAAATCCCTTCTGAAAAGCTCAGGACAAAAAAAAACCAATCACACATACCTACAGTTGAGTCAGTAAAAGGTTGTAGATATCTAACATAGTCTTGCTACTGCCTATTGAAAACAGGTCCTCAAGCTTGGCATTTTAAACTTTATTTTGAAAGCTTAAAAAGTCCAAAGCTCAACAAACAAGCCCCAGCCAACACTATTAGTTAATGTTAATAATTTTTGAGTTTATACAACTTTAATAGGCTGTTAGAACAGTGTTGGTTGGGGCTCATTTGTTGAGTCTTGGGGATTTTAAGTTTTCAGAATACATTTTAAAATAGTCTTAGTTTTAATTTTAATAGTATCAGTAATGCTACCTGAGAATCATATCAATGTATATACACTATGAATGCAAGAGATGACCAGGTTGAGCCAAGGGAGGGGTCCAAGCACGTCATCAATCTTGTGTCCCTTCATGCCCACAAGAGATCTTAATCCAGCTCACCTTGAATGCCTTTATTAACTCCTGCTAATTTCTCTTCACCAATACTAGCTTGTAGACAGCTTAAGCTTGCAATAAATCTTTATTCTCATTTTAACTGCACGTATCTCCTGATTTCAGTGGTGCTTGACACTGAATACATTTCTGTCCTATTTGGTACTTAGTATCGCTAAACTAAATGAATCCCTCTACCCATACAACTTTGTCTGTCCTACTGCATAACTGCTGTTTTCCTCTCCATAATGAACACTACAACACCCATTCTCCAGCACAGGAGATGGAGAATCCACCAATGGGTTTGCTCTGTCTTCCTGCCCATTAGATCAAGTCAGTCAAACTTGCCACACCCGTCCTGGACACACCCAGTCTTGACTTGATCTTCAGCCCAGGCAGACATGGCAAATTTTGCTCCCAGCGTAGGCAAGTAGATCAGATTTTATTGGTGAATTCTCCATTCCTTCCACAGCCTCCTAAGTAGTGCTAGGATCAGCACTATTTCGGCTTGGCTGTCGGAGGCTTGAACTCCCTTTTTCTTTTTTCCATTCTTAAGGCAGAACAGAGGCTTCCGCTCTTCTTCCCTTCGCACAGACAGCGCTGGGATCAGCGCTGTACCTGGCACCCCCCCCTTACCCCATTGCCTCATTGTTCATCGGATCGTTGAGGCCGCCAGGTGGGCAGCCGTGCGACAGCCGAATCTAGGACTTTGTTGGTGTGCGGCTCAGCTCCCTCACCTCCTTCTGACTCAGGCCTCGTGGGCATGCAGCCGGATCTCTCCAACTTGGACTGCCGTTGTATATATCGGGTGGGCGGCCGCGGAATAGGCTCCTCTTAGTGGCATGCAGTTTTCCCTTGTAACGATCAGTCCTCATTGTGCGGCCGCCATTTTGAGGGCTGCGTGGCTGCTGCGGTTACTGTCAACAGGGAGGCCACTGCGTGGGGCTCCTCTTTTCGGCTGGCTTCATTTGCATTCTCTACTGTATCAACAGAATTTCCTCACGGCCTTGCTCCCTCCCACAGGTCCATCTCAGGGGAGTTGGGAAAGGCCATGGCCGCCATTTTGGTCGGCCAGTGCATTACTGCACAGAGGCCCCTACAGGCCCCTACAGCCTTTAGTTTTCTCCTGGAAATACAAAAGGGGCACTTCTCCTGGAACTTCTAGGGGCTCCCTCTTGGTGCAGTCTCCCCTCTTCAATCAACCTCTGTGTGTTCTAAAAACTACACTGTTCATTGGACCCAATTACAGGCCTCAAGCTGGTGCCTCCCTCCTGGCCACCATTTAGCAGGCTGTGCATTGGATTGCATTGATCACGCGAGTACCTTTACTGCATCCGCAGATCCACCCGTCGTGCAAACATGCTGACCCTACTCAACTCACTGGCCTTGCCACACAGTGCGTTCTACGAGCAGGCAGGCTGTCATCACTCACCTGATTTTGCCACGGCCGTAGACACGACCGGACCCCCAGGGTAATTTACCGGTCAGGTGGCCAGGGGAGTAGGGTGAACCCTAGTATTCCCCTGCTCCAACTGCATTAGTTCAATCTGCCAATTTATCCGCTGCCAGAGTTCCTTCTCAGCACTACCTGAGATTACTCACATCAGGATGGAGGAATTCATGGCTCCCCAACCCAAGGAGACCACCTCTCCATCCACTAGTCGAAAAAGGCACAGGTCCTCCAACCAGGAGGCGGCAGGCAAGATCAAGGCCAAGGCTAAGACCATCTCCGGAAAGAAGCCTTCAAAATTGGCGGAGAAACAGGCCAGCAGGAGGCACCAGGCTTTGGAGAAGGAATTTTCCAAAGCGCAGAGGCAGGCCCAGGCGGAGGCGGAACAGACAGGGGCTTCATTCTTTAATCTCCCGTTGGGGCCCTCGATCTCTGCTCAAGGGGTCTGGTCACTGGTGGGGATTTCCACACACCCCCTTCTCCTGGGGTGGATCAAGGTCCCACCACTCACCAACCATCAGTGGCCCCGCAGGTCCTACATTCAGGCCCAGAAGCCACTTTCACTCCAACAGCTGCCGGGCTCAGGGTAGCTGAGCCTGAAACCATTCCTTCTGATGATCGCCTTCAAGCCCTGATTTCCCAGGTGATTGACCGGGCTCTTGCAGCCAGGTCCTACCACTTGCCCAGAGCCGAGTCAGTGGCATCCTTTTCCCCATCCTACCCTCTCCAGGCGGGAGCTTCCGAGTACTACGGGCCTCCCTCACCATCCCAATCCTCTTATAGTAGGGCATCTTCTACGGAGTACGACCAACCAAATATACCATGGTTGGAGGAAGAGGACCTCACCCCAGACCCTCGGCCATTCGAAGGTCTCTTTAACCCGGCCCTTTTCTTGCCACTGCTTCGCAAGGCCAGCACTACTGCTAACATAGGCCCTGATCAGCTCCCTCAGTCGGACCCTTCACCAAGCTCAGATCCAAACCTGGACTTCTTTGAGCCCGTTGTGGCTCAACACCATGTCCCTTGCCCATCTCTCTTCTTGAATGTGGTTTGGAAGCAATGGGTCTCACCTGGCATCTTCCCTCCTCTGGGAGGAACGGGCAGGAAACTGTTCAGCGCAGCACCAGACTTGGCTGACGCACTGGAGGTACCAACGGTAGATGAACCCTTGGCCCCTCTCTTCTCCTCAACTACAGTATCGGGGGATATGGCCGAGATTCTGAAGGCTGAGGACAGGAGGTGGGAATTAATCTTCTGCAGGACTCATCAGGCGGCGGCGTGGGCGATAAGGGCAGCTACTTGCACATCCTTCTTTGCTAGGACCTCTCTCTCTGGCTCCACCAACTACAGGCCAGGCTCCCTCCGGAGGAGGTACGCACTCAACAAGACCTGAGCAAGCTAGTTGCTGCATCGGAATACATCTCCGATGCAACACTGCATGCAGCCAGGTTTTCCTCCAGGACCATGGCCTCCAATGACACAGCACGACGAATGCTATGGCTCAAACATTGGCAAGCTGACGCCAAATCCAAGTGGTGTCTTGCCGCGGCCCCTTATCAGGGTGGTCAGCTGTTCAGAGAGGCCCTAGCACCTTATTTGACTGAGAATAAGGATAAGCGGAAGGTGCTGACCCACCTTAGCCAGTGTGCTGACAGGCGTGCCAACCCATTCGCCCACAGACAGTCCTTTTCGGTCAGGAGCAGGTCCAGGCCCCACTCAACCTTTACCGCCCCTTCACTGCCAGACAGGACCGCCCATCTGACAGATCGGGTTTCAGACCCAGACAGCAATCCCAGGGCAAGCGGCCCTTTCGGGGTGGGGGTTGCCCTTTTAGAAGGTCCAAGTGACTCTCAGGCTGCCCGTCCCATAGGTGGCAGACTGGCCCTTTTTGTCCACCAGTGGGAGGCCACCACCACAGACTCCTGGGTTCTCCAAACCATCCAATACGGCTTGTCCCTAGAATTCGTGTTCAGGCCACCAGGGCGCTTCATTTCTTGCCCCCAATCAAAGAACCCTGTAAAAAAGGGCCTCATGCAAGAGGCCATTTGTCATCTTTTAGACATAAGTGCCATAGAACCGGTGCCGGCTGGTCAAAGGGGCGGGGGATTCTATTCCATCCTCTTTGTGGTTCCCAAGGCCTTGGGAGGATGGAAGGTGATTCTGGACCTCAAGGGTCTGAATTCCCACATTGTATATCGGAAGTTCAAGATGCAGACACTCCAGTCCATCTTGGGAAGCGTGAGAAACAGAGACTTCCTGACGTCTATAGACCTCATGGAAGCTTATCTCCACATCCCCTCCTCCCCGACCACCGGCAGTTCCTCAGGTTCTGTTATATGGGCCATCACTACCAATACAGGGCCCTGCCATTCAGCCTGTCGTCAGCTCCAAGGGTGTTTACCAAAATCCTGGCGGTGCTCGCCGCACACCTGAGACTGGTGCCGGTACGCATACAATGCTACCTGGACGACATTCTCATCCAGTTATCATCCCTCCCGGCCGCCCAGTTGGACCTAATGTTGGTGATCAGGGTCCTCCAGGACCACGGGTTTTCGGTAAACTTTCAAAAGAGCCAGACAGTTTCCTCGACCCGACTCCTACACCTCTGTGCCATAATAGACACAGTCGGTTGCCAGGTCTACCTGTTCCAGAAACGTCGGGACAGCATCAGGGACCTGGTCCTGAAGGTATGCAGGGAGCACGTGGTTTCACTGGCCATCCTTTCCCAGTTGTTGGGAAAGATGATATCGTGCATAGCGATTGTAACCTGGGCCAGACTGCATTCCAGGAACCTCCAGTGGTTCCTGCTCCCTTTCCAAAAGTTGGGCACCAGTTCCTCCAACCAAAGGGTAAGGGTCCCTCCCCAGACCTTGTGGTCTCTCAGGTGGTGGTCATTACCAGCGATAGCCAGAGGATCCTTCTTCAAGGAACCCGTTCGGCTCACGCTTATGACAGACGCCAGTCTGTTCGGTTGGGGAGTGCACCTAAGTTCGCAATTGGCTCAAGGGCGGTGGTCCCAGTCAGATCTGAGGCACAACATCAATTGGTTGGAGTTCAGAGCCATACATCTGGCTCTCCACCACTTCCGCAACAGAGTTGTGAGGCAACATGTGCTGGTCCTTATGGATAACGTGGAGCCAAAGGCCCATGTGAACTGGCAAGGGGGTACCCATTCCAGGACCCTCATGGCCGAGGCCTAGCTGTTGGGCTCCTGGGCAGAGACCAACCTCGCCTCCATCAGCGCCGACCACATCTCGGGGGAGGCAAACCGACAGGCGGACTTCTTGAGCAGGTCGACAGTGGACCACTCAGAATGGCGCCTGCACCCAGACCTTTTCAGGCAGATGTCAGACAGGTTCAGTCTACCGGTCATAGACATGTTCGCCTCTCCGGCGAACTCCCAACTTCCAAGATTCTTCTCCCGATTCCCGTCCCCGGGGCAGAGAGAGAGGATGCTCTTCGAGGTCCATGGCCGGAGGGTCTGCTTTACGCGTTTTCTCTTTTCCCTCTGATTCCGGCAGTCATCCGCAAGCTCCTGCAGGAGATGGCAGAGGTGCTCCTCATGGCTCCGTATTGGCCATGGAGGCCGTGGTTTGCCGACCTCGTGAACCTCTCCAGGTCTCCTCCATGGAGGATTCCTCCGGGTCGCATTTTTCTCAGGCAGGGGGTCCTGCATCATCCAGACTTCCAGTGGCTTCAGTTGACCGCCTGACACTTGAACACCGGATCCTGACTGAGGACTCCGCCAGGTGTCATTTCCATGATTCAAGCCTCCCGGAGGCCTGCGACAAACCGTATCTACAATTCCACTTGGAAAAATTTCTGTCATTGGTACGAAAGACACCATTTGACTATCTCGGATTTGACTGTTCCAAGGATCTTGGACTACTTACTGGAGAGTCTTGACAGGGGCTTGGTGCCTAATACCATACGCAGACAGGTGGCGGCTCTCTCCACCATACTTACCTGTGACAACTCGGTGCCGTTAGGTCAACATCCTTTGATACGCTCCTTTGTCAAGGGTGCCACCAACACCAACCCCCCTGTGGTTCATAGGTATCCCTCTTGGGAGTTGCCGCGGATTCTACAGGCCCTCACCAGGACACCCTTTGAGCCTCCCAGAACCTGTGACCTACGGTCCTTGTCCCTCAAGGTCGCCTTCCTGATGGCAATTACATCTGCCAGACAGATTTCTAAGTTGGTGGCGCTTTCCATCATGGATGAACATATGCATTTTTCATCAGGGCCGGGTGGTCCTTCGCTTGGACCCTACTTTTATTCCCAAGTCAACACTTTGTTTCATAGGGCTCAGGAAATTGTACTTCCAGATTTCTGCCCTAATCCGTCTCATGACCTGGAACGGCAATGGCATTCCCTGGATGTCCGCTGGGCCCTCCGCTGCTATATCAAGTGGACGGCGGCCTTCCGCAAGTCCAAAGCCCTCTTCATTTCCTTTCACCATTCCTCCATGGGGAGGAGGGTGTCTGCCTCTATGATAGGCAGATAGATCAGGGCTTGCATTGCGGGAGCATACCAGTCGCATTCCCTGCCGGTTCCAGGTCGTGTCATGGTGCACTCTACGTGCAGTGTGGCTACCTCCGCAGCATGGGCCACTCAGGCGTCCATCGAGGACATTTGTAGAGCGGCTACATGGTCTTCACCTTCACCTTTCATGAGGCATTACAAACTGGACAGGTTTGCCTCTGCAGACGCCTTCTTCGGTCGGAGGGTCCTCCAACTGGTGGTATCTAGGGACGAGACACCGGACCTGACTGCTTCCCTCCCACAGGGACAGTGAAGCTTTGGTATGTACCATTGGTGGATTCTCCATCTCCTGTGCTGGAGAAGGGGCGTTGTCTTATCTGAACGCCTTTTCTCAGAGAATCCAGAATGGAGATGGAGAATCCACTCCCTCCCATTTGGGTCCACCAGGTCCAGTGTTAGGGTTCTGGGAGCCAACACATCAGTGGCTTTTTCCCTCGTCAAGACTGGGTGTGTCCTAGTCCAGGATGGGCGTGGCAAGTTTGACTGACTTGATCTAATGGGCAGGAAGACAGAGCAAACCCATTGGTGGATTCTCCATCTCCGTGCTGAGAAAAGGTGTTCAGGTAAGACAACGCCCCTTCTAATCAACACCAATAGCTACAGGGAAATGACTGATCCCTGCTAAGCTGGAAAAAAATGAAAATCTGCCATAATCATAATCAAATGGAGAAGTAGCTGTTCACAGAGATAAAAATGTCCCGGGTGAATTGCCATTGCTATCAGCATTTGGTTGATATTGAAGAAAAAGTGGCATTTTTTGTTCATTTGGGTTTTACTTATGCTCTTTAATAAACGCCTTCTATATAGGACAAACAATGCAAAATTAGGAATTTTATAATTCCAAGAGTGCATCCTTAGCAATCACAAATCTGTGTTATCATTGTAAGTTATAAAACTGCTGGCTTTGATAGATTCACAAAAGGAAGGAAGGAAGGAAGGAAGGAAGGAAGGAAGGAAGGAAGGAAGGAAGGAAGGAGTGTTCTATCAGGCTTACAGAAGATCAGCAAATTTTTTGGGGAATGACAGATTTTCTATATTGGATTACATTGTTTCTACCTCTATAGGATTGCTCAGCCCAGCTGTCACTTAATTAAAAGATTGTTTGCAAGTTACTAATTGTGTTTGTTAAAATAAATATATTAACTAATTAAATTAGAAATAATACAAAATCACAGTTTATATAGTTTCTATAGATCTAGCACTCAGGATAGTTCATCTGTCCACTAAGTAACATTTATAGTTTTGGAAAACAATACATTCAAAAAAGATGGAACAAAGTGATATAAGTGTGGACTGTTCTATTTTTGTAGACAGGCAATAAATACAGTCCTGTTCATGAGAGTGCCTGGATTAAAAACAGATGGAAATTTACATTTCTAATATAACAAATTAATTACAGTGATGGCACACTGCAGAAACAATGAAAGCAATCATAATTGCAGGAATTCTTGCTTTAGGTTTTATGACAATGTTGAGGAGTGAATGGGAATCATAGAGCAAATTCATAATACACCTCTAGAGATTCTGCATTCTGTTGTCATACTCCTGAATTGTAGCATAAAAAACTTAGTATATAACTGTTCATTCTCTATAACCATAAAGCTGCATTCTAATCATAACCATCTCATTAAGGAGACTGACATTTATATACTTAATTGATTAGTTGACTCTCACTTTTCCTTCTCTCTCACAGACTCTGGGCAGAAAACAAAAAAGAAAAACAAATTATAAAAACACACAGTGAGGAAAAGTAAAAACTTTATATAGTCTGTGGTTTGAACTAAAACGGATATACAAAGATTTCCTGCCAAGGTATATTCACCCATTGTAATTTGGTGAGGGTTGTCTGACCAAAAGAGAATGAAGTGAAAAAGCAAAACCTTGTTTGGCCTTTTTTTTTTTTTAGCAATCAGCTTTGCATAATGATGCTATCTATATATAAAGTGGATCTTCTCCTGCTCTGCATATTTTTTGTTCTTTAAATTCTTAAATGACTGGAAGTAAGCAGTGATAGTAGTAGTGATATCAGGAGGCATAGCTGTGTTCTCAACCTCTCCTTTATAGATAAACATGTGGAAGGAATGCTTGGCCCAGAGACAATAGTAATGAAGCTACCTCCAGCAATATATCTGACATCCAAATAATAATAATAATAATAATAATAATAATAATAATAATAACAACAACAACAACAACAACAACAACAACTGCAAGACTATCCCATCTCCTGTACATGGATGATCTGAAACTGTATGGAAAAACTCGATCTGAAATAGAATCGCTGCTCAATACAGTCTGCATATATAGCCAAGATATTGCAATGGACTTTGGCTTAGACAGATGTGCCACACTCACTATCAAACAGGGAAAAATAGTGAAAACTGAAGGCATCAAGATGTCCTATGAAAATAACATTAAGAGTCTGAATGAGGATTATTATTACAAATACCTGGGTATCCTTCAAGCAGACAACATCAAGCACACTGAAGTCAAGAAAAAGATTAGAGGTGAATACATCAAGAGAGTGAAAAAGATCTTAAAGTCCAAACTCAATGGAGGAAATACCATCAAGGCAATCAACAGCTGGACAATTCCAGTCATTAGATACACAGCTGGAATAGTGGGCTGGACTCAAGCAGAACTAAAAGCAATGGACAGGAAGACCAGAAAAATAATGACAATGAATCATGCCCTTCATCCACGCAGTGACATTGACAGACTCTACCTACCAGGGCATATAGGTGGGCGTGGAATGTTGTAAGTACACCAGATGGTTGAAGAAGAAAAAAGGGCTTTGGAAGAATATCTGAAGGACAATTATGAAGATGCACTGAAGTTAGTATATCAGGAAGGCTTACTGACTACTGGAAAAACCAAACTGGCCTACAAGAAAGACCAAATGAAGAACAGAATGGAGGTATTGGAAGACAAAGTACTACCTGGCCAGTACATTAAAAAAAAATAGCTGGGAAAGCAGATAATAAGACCTGGCAATGGCTAAGAGCAGGAAAGTTGAAGAAAGAGACTGAGGGACTAATTCTGGCTGCACAAGACCAAGCCTTAAGAACAAATGCATACAAAGCCAGAATTGAGAAGATAGCAACAGACAGTAAGTGCTACCTGTGCAAAGAAACTGAAGAACTCAAGAAGACAACGCGCAAGCTATTTCATCATCCAAAGCTAGCAAACCACAAGATCAAACTCAAACGGAGTTACAACTTTTGGAACTTACAGATGATCCGAAATCTCAGAGAATGACCCGTGCAGCTCATAGACGTAAAGAAAAAGAGCAAAGAAGATTGGAGGAGGCACCTATAGACCAGCAGGTTACCTCAGAGCCAGTGGGAGGAGCGAGACCAAAGAAATCAGTGTCAGCTGATATGCAAGGGGCGCTCCTGAGGCTCGCTGCCACTAAAGATGGCAAGGTTCCTGACATGGAATGTTAATGGATTGAATTCACCGCAGAAGAGGAAAAAAGTATTTTATTATTTGAAGCAACATAAAAATGATGTTATTTGCTTACAAGAGACACATATTACAGCGAAAGATCAAAAGTATTTGACCAATTCACAGNGATGCTGATCAAATTTCTATTGATCTACTGTTGTCTACACCTTAAGTCATAAATATGTGTGTTTGTGTGTATGTACATGTGTATCAATCTGAACAGCAAAACAACATCAGCTCTAATATAAATTAAATATTATGTTCTATGCAACACGTGCTTAGAAAATGCATTCAGTAGAATTGAATAGATGTGCCATAATAGTGCTGCGTTAAATCAGTCAGCTTCTTTTGGATGTGTCATTCCATCTGGATATATATTCTGCTCCTTTTCCTTTCTTTTGGCTACCTAAAAGTCTCTGTTCAACTTCCTCTGGGAAGATGGAAGATATATTTCCTACCTTCCACAGTGAAGATAAAGGGTGCCAGAATTCATAATGTTTCTTTAATGTTTAATTATTTGTTTAATTTCTAGGTTTGCACAAATTGAAAACTAGACAATAGTGGTATGAATCTTTCGTAATTGCTTTTAGTTGAGGTCTAGGGTTACCTCTAGAAACTGAACATGCCCTTGTTACAATGACGTTATCATTTTATGGATTAGTATTTTAGTGTTTAATCATAATTATTGAAATGAGAGGAATAAAAGAGAAGCTGAAAGTAAAGTTCCCTATTTTCTCACAATAAAGTTTCACAAAAATCTGGCAATGTGATGCCGTGTGATGTTTATGTGCTTGGAGAAGGTGAGCAAACAGTCTTTTCCCCTGATCCATCAAGCAAAAACACATGGTGGGGAAATGTCGAGAGAGACAATACGTCTTTCTATTTACTGTGAGCATTCTAATAATAGAGGCAGGGAAGGAAAATTAAGGAAATAACGTTGGCAATGGACTTCCGGTGGCAGGCGACCTCGTCGGACGCAGCTGTTTGCTGCCTCCCGCCTGTTTCAGCGTAAAAGCCGTTTTGACAGCCAGCACCAGCTGTCAAATGGCTTGATACCCTTCCCCTGGGCATAAGGGGATAGGTGAGCTGCCCGGGGTAGGAGTTGAGTTCCCGAGTCGTCCCATGTGGACGATGTAGGTGAGAACTCCTCCGGAGCCCTGAGGTTTCTCCGCGATCCAGGACGCCTTCGCTTCGGCGAAGCTAGAAGCCGCCGCCACTGCTGCAACTTAAAGTGAACTGTGAGGTTTTTTTGTAAGCAGACGAACCGACCCTGGAAGTTTGCTTTTTATTTTGGACTTTACTCTAACTTGGATAATAAGTTCTTCCCTATACTTGAGTTGGATTGAGGGAAAGTGAACTTAAAATGGCGATGGATTATTTGGGGGTTTATATCACAGCTTCTAACACAAAATTGTATAAGAGTAATTATGAAGCTTTATGGGCTAAGGTACAAAAGGATTTAAATGAATGGAAAAAATTGCAATTATCTTTGTTGGGAAGAATCTCAGTAGTTAAAATGAATGTTCTTCCTAAATTTCTTTTCTTGTTTCAAATGATTCCTATTTTAAAAAAAG
>NW_015386374.1:141109-160499 GCF_001527695.2 Protobothrops mucrosquamatus | reverse complement strand
AAAAAAAAAAAAAAAAAAAGAAACTGAAGAAACAGTTGTCCACCTTGTAAGCTGCTGCAAGAAGATTGCACAAACTGACTACAAGCAGCAGCATGACAAAGTAGCAACAATTGGAAGATCTGAAAGAAATATTATTTGCCTGCAAGCAAGAACTGGTGGAACCATAAAATAGAGAAAGCCATAGAAAATGAGAAAGTTAAATTGCTCTGGGACTTTAGAATTCAAACAGACAGGCACCTGCCCCATAACACCCCAGACCTAACAATTGCGATAAGAAAGGCAAAAAAAGTTTGGATAATGGACATGGCAGTGCCTGGAGACAGCAGAATAGAAGAGAAAGAACTGGAGAAGATAACAAAATACAAAGACCTACAAATAGAAATAGAATGACTGTGGCAAAGGCAAGCAAGAATAGTACCAATAGTAATAGGTGCCTTAGGTGCAATCTCAAAACAACTGGAGCACTACTTGAACATCATTGGCATTGAAAGATTCACCATCAGTCAGTTGCAAAAGGCGGCCTTACAGGGAACAGCTTCCATCCTGTGACGATACCTGTAACACCATCAAACATCCACATCTGCCTATCCCAGGTCCTTGATAGATAGACAAAAAATGCCAAACCCAGAAACTTCCGGTTCTGGATCACGGCGCTCGCAGCTGCGCAAGGAGACTGCTCTCCTCGCCAGCTGATTCTCCGCTGCCGGTAGACCCTTAATCGGGTCGAAAAGCCGCCTTGGAGGGGCGGCTACCACTGAGGAGGTCCTCATCATCTGTGGGAGAGTGGCAGCTTCTTCCACGGACCGAGATTGCTCCTTTGGGCCGACGGTGGAAAGAACGGCCAGTAAAATGGCCGTTCACCTTGCCGCTGTAACCAGAAGTCAGAAGAACATCTAAAAGCACAGGAACCACCATGGCTGAGCCGGGTGAGACTTTTTTTCTCCCTCTCTTGGGTTTATTTATTTTTTTTGTGCCTGTAAAGAGCACTTTTGAAATGATTTCCCTACTCTAAGAAAGCGGCGTTTGTGAGTGTGGGAAAAAGAAGCTTGAATGGATTGAATTAATTTAAAGTGGTTTTTTTTCTATTTTTTTTCCCTTCACTTTGGGGTCTTGGATAATTTTGTGCATATTGAATCTGCTATTGGACTTGAATTCTTTTTTTTCTGTGTTTCCTGATCTTGTTTATGAGATTTCTGGTCTCTGTGAGAAGATTTTACATTGTATTGAGGACACCTTGTGGAAAAAGTTAAAATTGCAACTTTCTCTTTTTTCTGAGGATTAGACTGACCTTGACTTTCAGATTACCATAAAAGGGAAAATACAAAGAAAATTAACAGCTGTACTGGTGGGGGTGGACACTGATTAAATGTTTCCTGAACACAGCCTCTACTAAATGATACAGACTGTTTTTAATTATTTTTGAAATGGAGCAACCCTTGGTTCAACTTGACTATAAACTTATACTGGAAAAACTTTATGAAGCTACTGATGAAATACGTTTGCAAATAAAAGAATTTACGATTGAAATAAAAAACAGAAATTCTGCTTTGAATTTACAAATTGACTCCCAGACTTTGTCTGAGCACTCTATGGACCAAGAAGCAACAGAAGCGGGATTAACTAAAGGTAAAGAAGATTCCATTCTACTTCATATGCATGCTGATGAGATCTCCGAGGAATTAAAAAGGACTAACGGAAATGGACAGACAAGCCCAACGAACTGAGAACTATGGTAGCTTGGATAAACAACTATTAGATACAAAGTTGGACATAATTGAGCCGGCCACTCAACAGTTTCAAACGTGGAGATTTGACTTTTCCAAACAACAAGGGATTATTTACAAAGGAGCTAGGTCTCTAAAACAGAAAAGAAGACGTCTTTGTTTGATTCAAAGGATACTACAAGACATAAAAAATGACTTGTTTATTGATATAGTGGCGTTGTTATGGAAACCTGTTTGGCATAAAAGGAAAGCTAGAATAAGATTTAAGAGTGTGACTTAAGGTTTTATGTAATGGGTTTAAAAGGCTTACTAGATATGGATTGATTTATGGCTTAAGACAGTTAAATAAGATGCTAGATTGAATAAAAATTAATTAAAGGTCTGAACTTAATAATAAGGTGTTTGTCTATGTATTAATATGTTTTGGATATAGTAACTTTGAGGGGGTTAAAGAAATGTGATATAGATATTGAGGGATTGATTGTTAGATTATAAAGTATAATAGAAATAGAAAGGTATTTTTTTCTCTTTTTTTCTTCTGTTTTGTCTTTGTTTTTTCTTTGTTCTTTTTTTCTGATATGAATTAAAAAAAAATTTATATTAGAACTGATAGTCACTTTGTAATGGAAGAAGAATAAGGAAAAAGAAGAAATGATATTAATAAATATTTATTGAATATGTTAAGGAAAAAGGTAATGGGGAGACTCCCGAAGTGTTAACTATGTACTTAGATTAGAAATATGGAATATAGTAATTGAAATAGTAAGCTTCATACAGGATCTGGATTTGTGCATCTATTTAGATGAAAGGTTATTGAGGATTGTTATGATTGATTTAGTTGTATTGAAATATATCAATTTGAATATAATATGTTATTAGAGGGAAAAGAGAGGGGTTTTTTTAATAATTTAATGTAAACTTTATGAGTATGACTTTGTTTTGTGGACAATTGATTGCCCTGCCACCACGTTGTTTCTTAAGCACTTGTCTGTAAAATGAAAAAAACAATAAAACTTGTTTTTTTTTTAAAAAAAATGCCAAACCCAGTATGAACTTCTGTCTGACTGTGCAATGATCAATAATAGTAATAATAATTCTTATGTAGGCATGACCAACTACCAGCCACATAGAAAAGTGTTTGTTTTAGTTGTTTTAGTTAGAATAAAGTTCCCCTGGAACCAGTGGGTTTTGCTATGAATGTATGTACATTCTTTCAGCCCAGAATTCCCCATTTCTACTAATTCATTCAAAGATGTCAGCCAATTGAGATAAGAGGGTTACTGCTGCAGCACTTTGGATAAAACTACACATGAGACCCCTGGGTCCACACTCATTATTGTTAATGGCTCAAAAGACACTCTTTCAGACTGTCACTGACTGATCCATGGGGTTACTGATGCAGTTTTCATACATAACTTCAGAATCCCCTCAAGCACTCAATGTCTAAGTAGTCCTCTTCCCCAGCCTCCATAATTCCAGCATGGATTGCTTTATCCAGGTCTTTCAAACAAATACAAATAAGTACAATAGAAAAGAAAACAAATAAAGCAACAGTGATGGAGTTGAATGATTTAGTTTGACAACACTTGCTTAAGCCCTTCATGCTTATTTGCTACAAAACGTATCTCTGCTTCTTAGTTCCTGAATACTTATGAGACTTAAGCTAGGACTAAAAGTTACATTTTCCATGAAAAATGGGCTTTTAGATCACTCAGATCTTCTTATTGTTTACTGACAGTGTTCTACACTGCATTTCTTTTTATCTTTCTATGAGTTTATGTAGAAATACATATTATTGTATATAGAAATACTGTATACTCAAAATACAATATTGAAAAATATCTGGTATGATTGATTTTAAAAAGGTCATAGTTTGCAATAAATCTTTTGTTAAACTGAGACCATATTTATATTTATAAAATAAAGTGCAAACCACCTCTTGAGTAAGATTGTTAAATAAAGCCTCATTTGATTAAGAATTGCTGGAAATATATTTTATGCCTAATGATAAAAATTATCTAATAAAGTATACTGAATATTTAATACAGCAATCTGAGAAAACAGGCTATGTGACACGGAAGAAATGGGAGATACTTTACTTTTCCAGATGACACTAGAAAATATAATCAGGAGATCTATAGAATGCTGGCCAGTGATTCAAATCTTTGGCTTCTGGTCCTTGGATGCAGCCTACTAGCTAACAAATTTGATTTTAATATGATAGAAGCAGTAAATTAATAATCCAAGAAGGGATAATTAGATAGCTTTAGCTAAGTCAATGAATTCTTAATTAAATTCAAATCTAATTCATTTTTTAAATTCATGTTTCTGATCTTGCCAATTTTTTGGAGTGGATTAACAATAAGATAAATTGGCTACGCTTCCTAGATTAAACTTTGTAAAACAACCACCTTAGTTAGCAGATACTGGGAAAAAATAGTAAGGTGTTAGGGAGCAGCTCAATCTAATGCATAGTTACAGTAAATCAACTCTTGTTTTTCCCCACAAGATGGTAATATGATAGGTTAGGCTGAGAAGCTGTCCCCAAATCAGTAATGAACTTACTGAAACTCGCTGATGGAAGGGGACGTTTTTATCTTTTTATTACGTAAGATTGATTTGCATCTCATAGATATCTCATAGATAACATCTTGAGGATTGAAATCAGATTCAGTGATTGTGCTAAAATGTACACCAATTATCTATTCATTTATTAGTTTTATATACCACCTTTATTTTTACAATTCCAAGTGATATAAAAAACATTACCACCTCTTATATTTCCCACAACAACCATCCGAGAGACTAGGTCGAAATCAACCAGCTGGCTTTCATGCCTAATGGAAGCCTAGAACAAATTGTCTCCTGAGTTACTGTCCAGTGTTTTCACCCCTATACCCAGCTGGCTGTTTCTTTACAGTTGCACTATTACCCCTTGAGTTTATAAATTTTATTTACATAATTCTCTTTTCAACAATAAACCTTTTAAAGAATTAAAAACCCAGTTCAAAATTTCAAGTTTAGAACATCTCCCTGTAAGCTATGGGTAAAAATCCACCTCACTTTAGATAATGTTTGTTCCCTGTCCACTGAGTGAAGAACACTCATATATGTGGAAAGGTATTAAACCTTAATTACTCCTCCTCAATTTCTTTATATAATTCCTAGAGGTTATTGCCTTTTGATGCTTTTTTAAAAAAAACAAATACGGAGGAGAAATCATGCATAGTGCATAATTTAAACTTGAACTTTCTAATGGCAGGTCTACAGTGATAAAAAATGTTAATAGATTATTGGTGTGGATAAAATAAATGGTGGACATCTAAAATCTCCCCTTTTGCTTCACATTTATTTTAAATAGAGAGATGAAGAGCCATGATATAGAGACAAGAGAAGCCTACCCAATTGCACACGTTGAATGGTTTGAGCTTTACTGATGTGCAATCAGTTGCTTGCATTTGCTCCTACTTCTTGTTCCTAAAAGCTTTACAAACAATATATTTCTATATTTTCATTTGCAATCAAGGAAACTTTCAAAGTTAAAATCTCCCCGGAGGAGACAAATGCACACATAGATATCTCTGGGACTAGACCGGACATGGATAATGAATGTAAAGCATGACAAAGAGATGTGATTGTTGACTACTTAAGCATCCAGTTATGTTGTCAATGGTATAGAACAGGGCTTTTCAACCGGTGGTACACATACCACCAGTGGTACGCGAGCACCTGGCTGGTGGTACGCGGACGGATTGAAAAAATGTTAAAAAAATGTAAAAGAAAAATGTAAAAAAAATGTTTTAAAAAATGTAAAAAAAAGTGTAAAAGTGGATGAGGTGAAGCGGCAGCAGCGCTGCACAGGCTTGTGGCAAAGTCAGCTGGAACTGCACGTTGCCTGGGTCCTACTGAGAGACCAGGATCAAAGCACGCAGCTCCAGCTGATTGGCGGCGGCCTTGGGGATAGCAGGCAGCCTCAAGCAGTATTCAGTGGAGATTCCACTGGAGCTGTGCGACGCATTGCCTGGGTCCCCCCGCCCCCACCCAGATGCCCTCATATATAAATTTGTTTCTTGGATTTTCTTTCATTCTTTCATAAATTAATGGATGCTCCTAATATATTTGGGCAGATAAATGTAATTCTAGCTGAGACCAATCAGGATATGGATTTTGTGTCAAACAAATCTTCTTTTATTGTTTTTTTTCTCTGCCTTTTTTCATGATCTCTCATTAACACAATTGTATGCAATACTGTTAAAAGAAAGCAGAAAATATTGTGCATCATTTAAATGTATGGAAGTGTAAGACGTTAGCACACACACACACTTCCTAGAGAAGGAAATATTTTGGAGGATACAGAATTTTTAAAAAGGCAGAATATTGTGTTTCCCCAAAGGATCTTAAAGGCAAAAAAGCAGGCCCAGTTTTTCTCAATAGCCCCAAGTAGAAACTCAGGAAACCACTTTTAGAAATGCAAATTCAGTAATCTATTCAGAAAGACTGGGCCACCTATCCAGAAGCAAAATGCCTTCAGCCATAGCCCCAGAGAAGGTCTGAGCTGATGGGATTAGAAAAACAAAGACTCCAAGGAACATGACTTTTAGGAGGATTAACCCACCACCATTAGAATACCAAAAGGGCACACTCAGGTTCAGGTCAAAGTTCATGCCACAGGAACAACTCCAACCACAAAAGCCCAAGAAGGTATAAAAATCCACCACTCCCAGCTCCATTTTGTCAGCCACTCCAGAAACGCATGCCTGTGTCACTGAAGTTTCTGGCAACTCAATAAACTGGACCTTCTTTCCTAAAGCGGTCTCCATTTTCTTATTCCCAGCTTGGACTGGACCTGAAGATTTTTCTTTCAACAGAAGCATTTCATAAAAACAGTTGGACTATTCAATGTAAGAAAAAGGCAAACAGGAGATGTGATAGAGATGGGTACAAGACATTTCTTTTGTTAATTTGGTGGGGCAGGTAAGAGATTAATGCAAGCTGTTTGTCACCAATTTGCTGGGTTGGCAAGCAGAGCTCAAAATGCAGTTTTAAATTAAAGCTGTAGGAATTTAGTAAGAATGTTATTAAACTAATATATTTCTAAGTAGTAGCTTAGGCTTCTTACCAAAGCATATTTAATATTCTTGCAGACTTATTCTTGCTAATCCACTATTAAGGTATCCATAGTTCAATCTTTCTGGTTTTCTGTTCACTGCAGAAGGAATGCTTTTTCGGCCAGCACTGCACACAAGTATCAAGACAGCACCAAAGCATTTCCTTTATATTTTAGAGGAAGCCGCATTATATCCCAGAATTGCTCTATGGCTGATGGAAAACTCTTTCTTCTATATCTTTAAGTGAATCAATACAACTGCTATTTTCTGGACAACTGTGGGGATCAGAATATAATTAGTTGTCCTTCAGAATTTGTATTTCTCTGGATATTCTAGTGTTTACAGAATTGTGTACAGAAAACTAAGGAACATAAAGAGCCCCAAATGATTCACTTTACCAAGGCCCTCAAAAAACCTTGGATGACTGATGCTAGCTTGCTGTCTCAGATGCTGTGGAAGCTACTGTTCAATTCCTAATCTTAAAAAAGTTCTCTTGTCAGTAGGTCAGCATCATTCCTTTCTTTTATTTTGCTTTCAGCAACAAAATACCTTGAACCAGTCTTGAATTTGTACTTTTAAAGAGAAAGCACTAGGATAGTTCATTACCTTGTAAGCTCCCTGGCCCTTACTTAAATTTGAGATACCCATTAAAACTCTAATCAGGCAACTCAAACGGAGGCTTCTTGAGGAAACAGCACTTTATTTTTGATCGAAATGTCCTGGGTGGGAACACAATCTGAACACTGGCAGCATTGCATTCAGAAGTGCCACATCTTAGAAAGTTAGTAGTATTGCTTTATAAACTTTGTTAGCTAATGAAAATCAGACAACAGAGCCATTACATCATAAGGAAGACATCAATCATTCCTGTACAGTCCCTTATTCCCTCCTCCAGTACATCCCATCCAGTGGTGGGATTCAGTCGGTGTGCACCAATTCGGCAGAACCGGTAGCTAATTTTTTGTTGCCCAGGCCCAGAATGGACTTCTGAAAACGGCATCCATACAGAGAACTGGTTGTTCACATATTTGAATCCCACCACTGATTCCATTCATGTACATGTTTCCACGCTTGCATGAAATTTGTCCCTGATGCAAACGCTGATTACAAAAGCGAGATAGCAATAATTAGGCTAAACGATTTCTTTTTGTTCCAGTTACAGAACCCTTAATTTCTCCCTTTTTAATTTTGTAACAGAATGCATTCTGTTACTTGGTGACCAATGACGTATATTCCTTTGTTTTTGCGGTGATAGTCAGGACCTTGGTTGTCTTATGGGGTTTATCTTTACTTATAGAGGATGTTATGACTGTCATCCCCGAGATGATAGAAATAACTGTTCTCTGGATAACAGGAATCAAACATGGCAAAACCAGAAGACCTCCAAAAGCTAACACAACCAGAAAAATTTCCCACCAATCACCAAAGATCTTTCCAAACCAGCTTGTGTCCATGGCAGCTGTCCAGGTTTCTGAAGAAGCTGGGTGTATTTTCTCCATACGCAGGCAGCAGCGTGTAAAAAGAAAGCCATACACCGCTTGTTTTCACAAAACTTTCTTTTGTAGTGTTATTTCAACCAACCAATTTTCTTTATCTCTCTGTACATGTGCTTCTTGCCTTGGGCTAATGGAGGTTCCTGTGCAAGTGTAGTATAGAGAAGCCAAACAGCATTATGTTATTCTAAATGCCCTTCATTTGTAATTATTTTTAATACAGCTTGCAGTCTAATAATTCTATTAAGCATAAAAACAAGAGTCCTATAACCATACAGCCCATAACCTGGGCTGTGATTGACACAGCAGGTGCAGGAAGCTGCAGAGACTCCCGGGCAGACCATGAGGCTGCCCGGGTCAGGCAGGCTGTCTCCAGCCTATTGCGCATGCGCAAGGCGGGAAAGATACGTTGCATTGATTGGTTGATGTTGCTCCCTGCAAGGGGGTATAAAAGGGACCCACGCCATTTTGTGTTGTTCTGTTGAAGATTGAATAAAGAAGCAACTGTTGTTACTCCTGTCTCGTCTCAATGCCTTACCAACGCTCAGAACAGAACATTGGCGACGAAGGTGGGATCGGGCTGCAAGAACACAACGGAAAAAATAGGCTGACTCACCACGGAAGGCCCAAAGCGCTTGGAAGTGCGGCGTTCCAAACTCGTGCGACTCTGCCTGCCAGTACAAAGATGCTGGAAGAGAGCTTGGTGAGATTCATCCTTGGAACCCCTTCACAAGCAGGAGCAGCACGAGGTGTTGACAAGGCCACCAAGAAGTAATGATGTCCAAGATAGGCCGTCTGTCTGAGTTCAATACATCACACCCTGAACGTTGGAGCTCATACGTGGCCCGAGTAGAAAACTACTTTCGGGTAAACCAAGTTTGGGAGGACGGGCTCAAAGCTGCAATGTTACTGTGTGTCTGTGGGCAAGAGACGTTTGATATTGCCGAAAATCTGGTTGCCCCAGCACCGCTAGAATCCATCGCATATACGGAGCTGAAGAAAATGTTAAGGGAACATTTTGAACCGAAGCTATCAGTGATTGCCTGGTGTCACACATTCGAACAGCGGGACCAACGGCCAGGAGACTCTGCTGTGGACTTTATTGCTGCGCTGCGACAAGCTGCTAGGCCCTGTGAGTTTAAAGACCTGAAGGAAAGACTTCAAGATCGTCTAGTTTGTGGCTTGAGGAGCCGTGAGCTGCAGCAAAAGATCTTTGCAAAGAAAGACATTTCCTTCCAGGATGCACTAAGGGAGATTACGGCTGACGAAGCAGCAGGAGGTGCAGTCAAGGTCTTGCGGCTTTCCAAGCATCCTATGAGTTCAGGCTCCGTCCATCAAGAGGTTGTGCGAGAGGTAGCTGATCCTGATTCTGAAAACAAGGTCGACTGTCTACAGCAGCCAGCGGAGAGAAGGCCCCAAGAGCGAGCTGACAAGCGAGCTAACAAGGCAGTTCAATTCCTTTGGTGTTTTGGATGTGGAGGCCACCACAAACGCTCCGATTGCTGATTCCGCTCTGCCATTTGCCAGGCATGTGGCCAGCAAGGCCACATAGCTGCCGTCTGTTTGGATCGCACAAAAGACTGTCCTTTGGAAGAATTGCCTCGGAAAGGTATCAGGGTCCCCAGCCAGAATAGGGTGGGTTTCTGCGCGTCCCATAGGAGTGTTTTGAGAACTGGGGTCCACCGACCCTTAAAGAAAAAACTGTGCATTGATGTCAAATTGCAGGGGGTCCCCTTAATGATGGAGCTGGACACGGGTTCAGCTCTGTCAATCATATCCCAGGACACCCTTAAGCAAATCTGCTACAGAAGCGGCCAGCGAGTTAAACTCAGGCTGTCAAATCTGATCTTAACAGACTTTCAGAATTCCCGAGTCAGGGTTAAAGGGGAGGCCATGCTCAAGATGCAGCATCGGAATTTCGAAGGGTTCCTGGATGTTGTTGTGGTAGAGGAGTCGATTGGTTTGAGGCACTTGGGATTCAAGTTTGCAAGGAGTTTGCTGATGTGTTTAGCCCAGAACTAGGGTTGTACAAGGGGCCTCCAATTGCATTGTGGTTGGACCCATCCTTTGCCCCGATTAGAATTAAGCCTCGTCAAGTGCCCTTTGCGTTGAAGCAAAAGATTAATGCCGAGCTGGACAAACTGCTCTAGCAAGGTATTTTGGAACCTGTGGATAGCAGTCCATGGGGAACACCCATAGTTACGCCACTGAAGGCCAATGGGGAAGTCCGCATTTGTGCTGACTATAAATGCACGTTAAACAAAGCATTACAGCAGCACTCTTATCCGGTGCCTATGGTGAGCCACATTTTGGCCTTGCTGAAGGGAGACCAAGTCTTCGCCAAACATGATTTGGCTCAGGCCTATCAACAGCTACCGGTTGATGAGGCAACGGCTGAGGCCCAGACGATCGTAACGCACCGGGGAGCTTTCAAAGTCAGAAGACTGCAGTTTGGGATTAACGTAGCCCCTGGCATTTTCCAAAGCGTTATGGAGCGAACGCTCCGTAACATTCCGAGAGTTTGCCCTTACTTCGATGATGTCCTCATCACAGGGGAATCACCCAAAAACTTGGCTGAGAGGCTTCGGTCCATTTTGCTGCGTTTCCGTGAAGCGGGGCTGAAGCTTAGGCAAGACAAATGCAAAATTGGAGTCACTTCCACTGAATTCCTGGGGCTTCATATAGATGCAGAAGGCATCCATCCTGCTGAATCTAAGCTCAAAGCGATTCAGCAGGCCCCAAGCCCTAAGTCGAAGAGCGAGCTTCAAGTCTTCCTTGGGCTTCTAAATTTCTATCACTCCTTCCTACCTCACAAGCTCTTACACCGGCTCTTGTTACAAACAGGCTCCATGGAAGTGGACACAAGTCCATGAAAGGAGTTTTGCAGAGGTCAAGGCATTGTTGTCTTCAAATGCTGTTCTCGCTCATTTCAATGAGCAGCAGCCAGTGTGTATAGCCTGCAATGCTGTTGTGGCTCCGTCTTGTGAGCCCCTCTTATTGGAGGAAGAAGGCTCCGAACATGAAGGAGAGGAGATGGCCAGACCTCCCTCTCCAGGACCCTCCTCTTTGGCAAGGCCTCAGGTGTCTCCCGACGGAGAAGAGTTTGACCAGGAGCCAGGTGGTTCTGAGATTGGCCAGGAGCCAGGTGTTTCTGAGATTGGCCAGGAGCCAGGTGTTTCGGATAGTGAGGAAGAGAAGTTGTGGCTGGATCCACACCAGTGTAGGAGCGACAAGCGTGCGCAGCAGAAAAGGAGACGTGCCAGAGATTAAGCTGAGTCACTGGACCACACCCCACAGGCTATAAAAGGGAGGTGGTGGCCATTTGGACCTCTGTGATGGACAAAAGCTGAATCTCTGGCGAAGTAGTTTGCTGTGGCTTTAAACTGTGTGTATTGTTTTTTGTTTCTGTGTTCTTGGAGTAAAAGGTCTTGGCAGGCATCTATGGAGCTGCTGCCAAGTTTCTTATCTGTGAAGTGGTGTCTGGAGAAGTCTTTAACCCTCGGCTGGCTGTTTGGGTGTGTGGGTCGGACGGGGACAGAACATCTTGTCCGTCACCCCGAACATACTCCATCGTTAACCCACGATGGACCAACAGCTGCAGCAGCAGGTACAGCAGCTGATAGATGCCAATCAGCTCCTACAGCAGCAAGTGACCCAGTTACAGGCTCAACTTGCTTTGGGGAATGCTCCTGCAGCTCTTCCCCCCTCTTCCTCCTCCCCGTTCGAGATGCCCAGTGAACATGCCAGAGAGATTTTCTGGGCAGACGGAGCTATTCCCGGCCTTCATGGGACAATGCCAACTCTTTATGGCAATGAGGCCGGAGGATTTTCCGGATGATCGGGCTCGGGTGGCATTTGTGATTAGCTACCTTTCTGGCTCTGCCGCCCAATGGGCCACGCCCCTGTTGTTGCAAAACAGCCCATTACTCTCGGACTATCCGGGCTTTTTGCAACACCTGCGCGTAATGTACGAGGATCCCCTGCGCGTTCAGATGGCAGCGAGGCACATCAGGGACCTCCGCCAAGGAAAGCGCGCCCTGTAGGACTATATCGCTGAGTTCCGACTTCTAGGCCAGGACTCGGCTTGGAATGAGGCGGCGCTGATGGATGCTTTCCAGGACGGCCTCTCGGACGAGTTGCAGGATGAACTGGTGCGGATGGAGGTGCCTCTGACCCTCGACGCCCTGGTGATCCAATGCCTGCGCATCGACGCCCGCCTTCAATGGCGACGGCCTCGTTGGCCCCTTCCGGAACCACCGACAGCTTTGGAACCCCCTCGTTTCACACCGACTGTACCCCGGACCACCCCATGCTTTCTGGCAATGGCTGAGGAGCCCATGGAGCTCGGAGCAGCTAGACCTCAACTGACGGCCCAGGAGCGGATGCAGAGACGCCAAGGGGGATTGTGCCTCTATTGCGGCGAGGCTGGACATTTTGCCGCCTCGTGTCCCAGGAAGCGGAGTGGGGCGCTCAAACCTGTTCCGGAATCTCGGCGTGACCAACCGGGAAACGGGCCAGGCCTGGCCTAGGGGACACCCTAGGCCAGGCACGTGACCATGCCCCACCGGACTCGGCGACTGTGGACTGTGAGCCCCCTCGTCACCTGATTCTGGACACCCAGGTGTTGTTGGCCAATCAGTCGGAGGGGCTTCAGGCACACGCGCTGGTGGACTCCGGGGCAACGAACTTCATGGACCAGGCCTTTGTGGCCCTTTTTAAGGTTCCCTTGGTTCCGGTGGACCCTCCATTGAGGGTCGAGACTATCGATGGGCGGGAACTCGTGGCGGGGCCCATCAAATTTGCTACTCAGCCCTTGCGCCTCACCATTGGGAACCACGAGGAGGCGATCCAGTTTTATGTCACGGCGGACCTTCATTTCCCATTGGTCCTGGGGATGGCCTGGCTTCGGGCCCATGATCCTCAGGTGGCATGGTCGAGAAACACCATCTCGTTCCCGAGCCTGCAGTGTGTCTATCATCACCGCCACACCTGTGCCGGCCAGGACGTCTCCACCCTGGCCGTCTCCTTGCCTCCTGAGCTGACGTCCTTCGCCAATGTGTTCAACGAAAAGGATGCGGACCGATTACCCCCACATCGACCCTACGACTGCCCGGTGGACCTGCTGCCCAATGCTCCACTGCCCATGGGCTGCCTGTATTCCATGTCGGAGCCCGAATTTGCCGCCCTACGGGACTTTCTGGACAAAAATCTGGCCCGAGGGTTCATCCGGCCTTCGTCCTCCCCGCTCTCGGCCCCGGTCCTCTTTGTGAAGAAGACGGGGGACTTACGCCTGTGCTGTGATTACCGGCGCTTGAACGCCATCACAGTGCGGAATCGCTACCCCCTGCCGCTCATCCTGGAGCTGATGGAGAGGTTGCGGGAGGCCTCGCTCTTCACCAAGCTCGATCTCCGAGGGGCCTACAATCTGGTGAGCGTGAGAGGGGGGGACAAGTGGAAGACGGCGTTTGGCACCCGATATGGCCACTTTGAGTACACCGTCATGCCGTTAGGGTTGACCAACGCCCCCGCGGTCTTCCAGCATCTGATGAATGACGTGTTTCGGGACATGTTGGACCGGTTCATGGTGATCTACCTGGACGATATTTTGATTTATTCCCAGACCCAGGAGAGCCACCTCCAGCATGTCCGCCAGGTCCTGCAGCGCCTGTTACTTCTTCCAGACTTCCATAGAGTTCCTCGGGCACATCATCACCCCCGAGGGCATTGCGATGGACCCGCGCAAGGTGGAGGCCTTGCGCAGTTGGGAACCCCCACGTCGGGTGAAAGACGTCCAGCGTCTGCTGGGGTTCGCCAACTATTACCGGACCTTCATCCCGGCCTTCGCCACCCTGACCTTGCCACTGACCCAACTCCTTCGGAAGAAGGTCCTGTTCCAGTGGGGGCCCCTGCAGCAACAGGCCTTCGAGGTCCTCAAGCAGGCCTTCACCACGGAGCCGGTCCTGAGGCATCCCGATCCACACCATCCGTTCGTGGTTGAGACGGATGCGTCCAATGTGGCGATTGGAGCGGTACTGCTACAGGCCCCGGTGGATGGTGGCACTCTTTTTCCCTGCGCTTATTACTCCCGGAAACTCAATCCTTCAGAGCGCAACTACACCATCTGGGAAAAGGAGTTGCTGGCTATCAAGGCCGCGTTCGAGGCTTGGCGGCATCACCTTGAGGGAGCCCGACACCAGGTGGAGGTGCGGATGGACCATCGGAACCTAGAGTACCTCACCACGGCCAGGAAGTTGAACCAGCGGCAGATCCGGTGGTCGTTTTTCACCCGGTTCAACTTCCACGTCATGTACATTCCGAGCAACCTCAACCAGAGGGCAGACGCGCTATCCCGCAAGCCGGAATACTTCTGCCCCAAGGACTCCCTTCCACCACGGACAGTGCTGCCAGCAGAATCCTTGGCCGCAGTCCAGGAACCGGCGGACCTGCGGGCTCGGGTGCTGGAAGCGCAGCGCTGTGATGACTGGTCACAGCAACGGAAAGCGGAAGTCGGCCCAGCGTCCCCATGGACCTTGGAGGAGGGCTTGCTGAAACACCGGGGCCGGCTGTACATGCCCACAAGTCCGCTCAGAGCCCTCGTCATGAACCAGTGCCATGTCAACCCCGCGGCGGGGCACTTCGGCCTCTTCAAGACATTGCACCTGGTAACGCGGACTTTTTGGTGGCCTCGGGTACGGCATGATGTGCACGTGTACGTGACATCCTGTGTGATGTGCCAACAGGCCAAATCCGCATCTGGCCCACCGCCTGGCCTCCTCCAGCCGCTGCCGACACCGGAGAGACTGTGGGGTGCCATCTCCATGGACTTCTTAACAGATCTACCACTGTCCGCCACGTTCACAACCGTCCTTGTGGTGGTGGACATGCTCACCAAGATGGCCCATTTCATTCTGTGCCATGGACTGCCATCGGCCCGCACCACGGCCCGTCTGTTCCTGCAGCACATCTTTCGCCTCCATGGCCTGCCAGATAGGGTGGTGTCAGACCGCAGAACCCAGTTCAAGGCCCGCTTCTGGAAAAGCCTCATGGCCGCACTGGAGGTGCAGGTGTGTCTGTTCTCGTTGCACCATCCGGAGACTGACGGGGGCACAGAGAAGGTCATCGGCATCCTGGAGCAGTACCTCCGCTGTTTCATCAACCAGCAGCAGGACAACTGGGCCGAGTACCTTCCCCTGGCGGAGTTCGCCTTCAACAACTCCCAACACACCTCCACCCAGATGACCCCATTCCATGCCAACATCGGCTACCATCCACGGCTTTTCCCGTTGTCAATCTCGGATTCCCCTGTTCCCGAGACCCAGGACTTCCTCTTGGAGCTGCAGGCGGTGCAGCAACTGGTGCGGCGGCAGCTGATCCGGGCGAAGGAGGACTATAAACGGGTTGCCGACCGCTCTCGATGGGCAACGCCACCACTGGACGTCGGAGATCGGGTGTGGCTTTCCACGAAACACCTCCCCACGGACCGGCCGGCAAGGAAACTGGACCATCGTTTTATCGGTCCCTTCCCCATCGAGGCAGTCATCAGCCCGGTGGCCTACCAGTTAACTCTACCACGCTCCATGTGGATCCACCCTGTTTTCCATCAGTCCCTCCTGGTCCCTGAGGCCCCAGCGAGCCATCTCCAATGCCTGCCGACGCCTGCCCCCCCAGCCGCAGCCGATGAGGAGGACACCTCGATGTACGAGGTGGACAGTATCCGGGACTCCCGTTGGCTGAAGGGGCGCTTCCAATACCTCATCGCCTGGAAGGGATACAGCCCCGAGGATTTCAGCTGGGTGGACGCTTCTTCCGTTCAGGCCCCTGACCTGGTACAGGCCTTTCACGATCGGTTCCCGTCCCGACCACATCCCGACCGGCAGACCCGGGGGAAGGGCCCTGCAGTGGGGGATAGTGTTGTGGCTCCGTCTTGTGAGCCCCTCTTATCGGAGGAAGAAGGCTCCGAACATGAAGGAGAGGAGATGGCCAGGCCTCCCTCTCCAGGACCCTCCTCTTTGGCAAGGCCTCAGGTGTCTCCCAACGGAGAAGAGATTGACCAGGAGCCAGGTGGTTCTGAGATTGGCCAGGAGCCAGGTGTTTCTGAGATTGGCCAGGAGCCAGGTGTTTCGGATAGTGAGGAAGAGAAGTTGTGGCTGGATCCACGCCAGCGTAGGAGCGACAAGCGTGCACAGCAGAAAAGGAGACGTGTCAGAGATTAAGCTGAGTCACTGGACCACACCCCACAGGCTATAAAAGGGAGGTGGTGGCCATTTGGACCTCTGTGACGGACAAAAGCTGAATCTCTGGTGAAGTAGTTTGCTGTGGCTTTAAACTGTGTGTATTGTTTTTTGTTTCTGTGTTCTTGGAGTAAAAGGTCTTGGCAGGCATCTACGGAGCTGCTGCCAAGTTTCTTATCTGTGAAGTGGTGTCTGGAGAAGTCTTTAACCCTCGGCTGGCTGTTTGGGTGTGTGGGTCGGATGGGGACAGAACAGATGCATCCCTTTATGGGATTGGGGCTGTCTTAAGTCACCTCAAGACTGATGGGAGACAAGTCCCTGTAGCCTACTATTCTAGGACCCTGTCATCTGCTGAGCGTAATTACGCACAGATAGACAGAGAAGCCTTGGCCATAGTGGCTGGCATAAAAAAGTTCCATTACTTTTTGTATGGTCGCCACTTCACAGTCTTTACAGACCATAAGCCACTGCTGGGGTTGTTTACAACAAACAAGCAAATCCCATACATAATCTCTCCTAGAATGTTGAGGTGGTCAATTTTCCTTTCTGCATATGACTACTCCCTGGTTCACAAACCTGGCAAAGAAATGGGCCATGCAGATGGCCTTAGCAGGTTGCCTCTACAGTTTGTAGAATCAGATCCTGCTCCAGCTAACCACATATTAGCTATCCAGGATTTGCCTGAGTCTCCCCTCAATGCAAGGGATGTGGCTGCAGAAACAGCCAATGATCACACGCTAACACGTGTGTTGACATGGGTGCTGTCAGGATGGCCTGACACGTGTCCTGGCACTAATTTTCAGAATTTCTGGAAAAGGAAGCATGAGCTATCCACCTTTAAGGGTTGCGTCCTATGGGGTAGCAGGGTAGTGATCCCAACCTCATTGAGGACTAGAGTCTTGCAGTCTCTGCATGAGGGACATCCGGGCATAGTCCGGATGAAGGCACTTGTGCGCAGCTATCTCTGGTGACCGGGGCTTGAAAGGGAGATTGAGACCCAGGTCCAGGGTTGCCACATTTGCCAACAGTCCAGGCCTGAAATGCCACAGGCTCCTGTACACAGGTGGGAGGAAACACATGCTCCTTGGTCGAGGGTTCATATCGACTATGCTGGCCCCTTTCAGGGGCAATTCTTCCTCATTGTTGTGGACAGTCACTCTAAATGGCTAGAGGTCATTCCAGTGTCCACTACGACGACTGCCAGGACCATCCAGGTGTTGAGGGGCATCTTCGCCACCCATGGGCTCCCAGATGTTCTTGTCTCCGACAACGGTCCTCAATTCACTTCTTCTGAGTTTCAGGTTTTCCTACAGGCCAACATGATCCGTCATGCTACTTCAGCACCATTCCATCCAGCTTGCAATGGCCAAGCTGAGCGCATGATGCACACAACCAAAGACGCCCTGAAGAGGCTCACTCACGGGAGCTGGCATCACAGGTTAGCTGACTTTCTTCTTTGCCAACGCACCACACCTTGCACAGCTACTGGGAAAAGCCCAGCTGAACTCCGCTGGGGTCGCCGTCTCATTACCAAACTGGACAGATTGCACCCAGACCAGGTGGCTCCACAGGTGTCACAGCCGCAGGCACCTAGGAGACTACAGGTGGGAGATCCGGTTTGGGCAAGGAACTATGGACCTGGACATCTCTGGGTGACAGCAGTGGTCTGCAAAGTCACTGGGCCGCTGTCATATGAAGTGGCCCTGGACGATGGTCATGTGTTGCATCGGCACATTGACCAACTGCGCTGGAGGCTACCCAGTCACCCTTCCACTCCTGACTCTGCTCTCGGGGGGGAGAAGGACCACGATCACGATCGTGGATCTCAGTCTTCCTGTGGAAGCGGGGGTTTGCACTCTGCACATAGGGGTTTTGCCAACGAGGCAGCTCCTGACTCTGGCACTGGGTCCATGGAAAATTGCACACAACCGGCTGTTCGGGCCACTCCATCTGCTGGTCTTAGGCCTACGGGACATTGCTACCAAGAGGGGTCTGTCATGGACCTGGGGAATTCCACCCCACCAAGGAACTCTGGTCTGTGTTTACAGGACTCGGCCAGTCAGCATGATGTGGATTTGCCTAGTGGGCATCAAAGCCCCAGTCTGCCAAGCCTGGCAGGCGAGCTTGTAGACCGGGCACTTAAAACCGCTCCAAGAAGATCAGAGTGGGCCAGAGGCCCACCAAAGTATTTGCAGGACTATATGAAGTTCCTGTTAGTAGGTGGGCAGGTTTAAGTGTCCTTAGAAATAAGAACATACTCAAAAGAATGAACATGTGTTAGATTTGTAGTATTGCAAAATAGTAAGTACTATGTGTTTGAAATAAGAGGGGAGGGGTGTTATGTCCTGGGCTGTGATTGACACAGCAGGTGCAGGAAGCTGCAGAGAGTCCCGGGTAGACCACGAGGCTGCCCGGGCCAGACAGGCTGTCTCCATGTGCACATGTGCAAGGCGGGAAAGATATGTTGCATTGATTGGTTGATGCTGCTCCCTGCAAGGGGGTATAAAAGGGATCTGCGCCATTTTGTGTTGTTCTTTTTTTTTTTTTAAAATAAAATTTTATTAATTTTTGTAGTTAAACAACAAATATCAATATGATGCATTTACATATACAAGCAATAAAAAAAAATCCAGATCACCTGGAGGAAACAGTCTATCTGGACCCCCTCCAGTCGGGCTTCAGGCCGGGTTACAGCACGGAAACGGCATTGGTCACGTTGGTTAATGATCTCTGGAGGGCCCGGGACAGGGGATATTCCTCTGTCCTAGTTCTTTTGGACCTCTCGGCGGCTTTTGATACTGTGGACCACGGTATCATGCTGCGACGGCTGGGTG
>NW_015386374.1:136121-140326 GCF_001527695.2 Protobothrops mucrosquamatus | reverse complement strand
TTCCAGCAAGCGGGACTGGCCTAGGGGATTTTATAGGGGTTTTAATTACTTTTAAATTTGACATTCTCAAATATTTCATTTTAATCAAATTTTAACTAGGTGTAATATGTTAGCTTTTTATCATTTGTCAGCCGCCCTGAGTCCGAAAGGAGAAGGGCGGGATATAAATACAATTAATAAATAAATAAATAAAATAAAATACATTTTCGGAGATGCTCGGCAGTCCCCGCCTTGCCTCCACCCTCATTCACTTTCCTGTCCTTCCTCCCTCTATTCCCACAACCTCTCCACCTTCCTCCTTTCCACCTAACTACATCCCCTCTCCCTTCTTATCCGCCTCTTCGAGTGCAGTTTGGGGTGCCAGCCGAGCATCTCCTTTTTTCAATACAATTATTATTCACCTATAACATATAAATACATCAATTTTTATAATTTTAATCCCCTAATCCCCTTCCCCCCTCCCCCCCTGACTTCCCAGAGCTGAGTACAGGATTAAACATATAATAATCCAAGTTTAACCCAAACAACCCAACCATAATATAAACAAATATACACTTACTTTAACTCTAACATACAATCACCTTAACTATGAACTATATATTTAACTTATGTCTAAAAATATTTATAAGTAACCATAATTAATCAAAAGCTATATGGTAATTGTTCATTTCATTTTTTCTCTGAATATAATCTATCCATCTTCTCCATACCAGAATAAATTTCTCTTGATATTGATCCTTCAGGTATGCGGATATTTTTGCCATTTCTGCAAAATATGAAACTTTCTGTCTCCAATCGTCCATATTCGGTAATGTCTCCTTTTTCCAATTTTGAGCAATCAATGTCCTTGCTGCTGTTATACAGTACAACATCAAATTCACTTCATTTAAGTCCAGATTGTCCATAATGCCCAATAGAAATAATTGCGGTGTAAATTTTATCTTCTTCTTTAAAATCTGTTGAAGATTCCACCAAATCTTAATCCAAAAAGCTTTAACATCCCTACATGTCCACCAAATATAATAATAAGTTGCATCCAAATTACCACATCTCCAACATTTTGGTTGCAAGTTTGGATACATGCAAGACAATTTCTGAGGGTCCAAATGCCATCTATAAAACATTTTATAAAAATTTCCCCTTAAATTCTGTGCTTGAGTGAACTTGACATTTCTTACCCAAGTTGTTTCCCATGTTTCTAACATAATTGACTTTTGAATATTTTGAGCCCATTTAATCATACAATCTTTAACTAATTCTGTTTCCGAATCAAGTTCTATCAAAACGCTATATATTCTCCTAATATGAGCTCTACTTTGATCTTTGATCTGTCTTATGAAGTTCACATCTTCTAATGCCAAGCCTAACTTTTGATCTATATGCCATCTCTCCACCAACTGACTATATAGGAACCAGGACTGGAGAATATTATCTTGTATCAATTCATCCAATAATTTGATTTGCCAGTCCTGTCTCCTTAAATTAAGTATATCCTTATACACAATTCCCTTTAATTTAACTCCCTTGTATTGTATGTTCCGGAATAGCCCACATTGGGATTTTAAAACTTAACTTATAATGATACTTTTTCCAAACTCTCAGAAGTGCAGTTCTTAAAATATGAGACCTAAAAACATGATCAACTTTCTTATCAAAAAATAAATAAGCATGCCAACCATAAAGTAAATCCCAACCTTCAAGAATCAATATATCTCTGTTAGTTAAGTTAATCCAATCACTAATCCAAGTCAAAACCACCGCATCATAATATAATTTTAAGTTTGGGGCTTTAAGTCCCCCCCTTTCCTGTGCATCTTGCAAAATTTTAAATTTAACCCTCGGCTTTTCCCCCTGCCAGATGAACCTATTGACACCTCTTTGCCACTCTTCCAAATTTAAATCCTTTTTTAAAATAGGTATCATCTGAAACAAAAAAAGAAACTTAGGAAGGACATTCATCTTAACCACTGAAATTCTCCCTAATAATGACAGATGTAACTTTTTCCAATCATTTAAATACTTTTGAACTCTTATCCATAACTTATCATAATTATTCTTATACAATTTAACATTAGAAGCAGTAATATAAACACCCAAGTACTTCACCTTTTTCACTATTTCAAAACCAGTTAAATTACTTAAAGTCTCTTTATCTTTCAGAAGCATATTTTTGGATAATATTTTAGTCTTATTATTATTTACTTTAAATCCCGAAACTTTCCCATACTGTATCAAAGTCTGTATCAGATGTCTTGTCGAATCAATCGGTTGCAATAAGGTAAAAACCGTCATCAGCAAAAGCTTTAAGCTTATAGTCATTCTTACCCAAAGTTATTCCTTTTATAATCGATGATTCACGAACCTGTATTAATAAAATCTCTAAAGTCAAAATGAACAATAAAGGTGACAAAGGGCATCCTTGCCTCGTACCTTTCTCAATTTTAATTAAGTCTGTCAATCCTCCATTTACTACCACTTGCGCTGATTGTTGTTGGTAAATAGCCTTTAACGCTGATGAGAACCATCTTTCGGCTTTTGGAGCTTCTGGAGCATTCCTTGCAAGTCTGTCATAACAGATCTTTTAGGTCTGGCCCCTCCCACTGGCTCCAAGGTAAAAGAATACGTTTGAGGCACAGATTCCTTTTGTTGTTCTCTTTCCCTTCGTTTATGCGCTGCACGTGTCATCCTCTGCTCTTTTGAATCAGTTTTCACCTCCATCAATTGCTGATTCTAGGAATCAACTACAGGCAACGATGTAGCTCCAGGCATTTCTACAACCAATTGTTCCACTTCTTCCATTCCTTTAGTTGGTGACATGGGAGATGAATCTGCTTTCAGAACCGTTAAGTAAAAATCTTTGGCCTTCTGAACTGAATCAAGTTTATAACGATTCCCAGCATAATTAAAAACCAGTCCAACAGGTATCTCCCATCTAAAAGGCACTTGTCTTTTCTTTAACTCCTGAGCCAGAAAGGCAAATTCCTTCCTTTTTTTTAGAATTTTTGAAGGTATCTCTTTCAAAATTATAACATCTTGAGCAGCAATCTGAAATCTCTGTTGATAAAAAACTTGTATAATATCATTTCGACGTGTTTTTCTGGAGAAGTAAACAACCACATCTCTAGGCAAATTTCTCTGACGTGCTACCCATGAGTTTACTCTATATGCTTTTTTGATTTCTCCATATATAATTTCAGGATCAGAGTCAGAAACCAGGGCTATAGCAGCTGCTACTTCCTCCCTCAATTTCTCTTGTAAATTCTCCTTAAGTCCTCTAATTCTTATGGCATGTTCCATTTCTCTGTACTGTGACATTACAATATCATTTTGAACAATCTCCACACCTTCTTCTATTTTCTCTATTCTCTCCTCCATTCCCTCCATCTTCTCCACCACTTCATCCACATGTCCCTCTAAACGATCGACATGAAAAGCAAAACCTTGAAAAATTTGGGACATGTTTTCACACAATTCATCATTTTTCTTACCAAGAAGTTCTTCTGTTTCAGCTCTCATCTGTTGTACTATCTGTTTAGAAATTTGTGCCAGAGAGTCCTGTAAATCTTTAAGAGAAATGTAAGGAGGAGGGGAGGGTGGGGGAGTTTTGGCTTTCTGTTGTGTGGGTTGTATAGCTGGTGAGGGAGTAGCTGCTTTAGGTACAACAGAAGTTCCAATACGTTTAGAAGCCATTCTTAATTTTAAAAGAGTCTTAATAGTCAGTCCAGAACAGTAGGTATTTAAACAAATTTTTCTTGAGTTTTTTCCTTTTTTTTTCTCCAAAGTCTTTACAGTCGTTACAATGTAGAAATCCACAACCGGAAGAGAAGTGAAAGTTTCCCTTTGAAACAAAGAAGCGGCTCGCCCGCAGCCATTTTCCCCCCCCAAAGTTAACTTTAAATTGCAACAGTTGAGGAGAAGCCTTGTTCTTTCTGAATTAAAGTTATATTTTCTTTTGCAAACAAGTCCAAATTCCTGGTCAGCTTTGTCTGATGATTTACTCACAGTTAAAAATTTTCAAAGTTTCAGAGGTGGAGACGACGTCTGGCTTCACTGCAAGAACGAAGACATCCCGGTCTGCGGAGAAAACTCTGAGCTCCGGAGGAGTTCTCACCTACGTCTCCCTGGAAGCTCCTAGGGAGACTAGGGAACTCTACTCCTACTCAGAGTAAAGCTCACCTTCTCTCCTTCTCCCGGAGAGAAAGCTC
>NW_015386374.1:133602-135778 GCF_001527695.2 Protobothrops mucrosquamatus | reverse complement strand
TTCTCACCTACGTCTCCCTGGAAGCTCCTAGGGAGACTAGGGAACTCTACTCCTACTCAGAGTAAAGCTCACCTTCTCTCCTTCTCCCGGAGAGAAAGCTCAAGCCGCCAAACAGCTGATAGATGCTGTTTCGGCAGCTTTAACGCAGCCCCGGACGGGAGGCTGTCAAAAAGCCTCCTTCGGCTGTCGCCGAGCCACCGGAAGTCGCCATTTTGTGTTGTTCTGTTGAAGATTGAATAAAGAAGCAACTGTTGTTACTTCTTTCTCGCCTCAATGCCTTACCAATGCTCAGAACAGAACACATACATTCCATCTTCTGCCCAAGTAACAGGCTCTTCTGGGGCAGTCTAGTTGAGGGTGGGATCTGTTAGATTGGTCCATAAGGTAGACAGTTGGGGAATGTTTGCCAGGGTATTTTGGGGTTGGGCTGAGTTGGTGGTAATCCACCGAAAGGATGCTGAGGTGCTCATCTACAATAGATGTTCACACCTAAGTCTCCTCAAAGTCTTTACCAAAACCTTCTGTTTTTAAAACAGAGGCTTCCCACTATGGAAGTGGTCAGAGTCCACATATTGGGTCTATTGGGTGGCTTTGCAAGTGAGATTTTGACTAGTCAGGGCAGTAAAATTTATTTCACATGCTTCGCAAGGCCATTGTTCACCCATGTTAGTAGCCATACACATGTAACAATTAGTCACATTTAGAAATGAAGCAATTCTTTTGGGCCAGATCAATAAAAATGTTCTTTGGTACTGAGGGAATCTCAATTGTGATTTCCAGTTCATTGTAAAAAGAGTGAAAAACTCAAAAATGTTTCTGGGATGATGGTATAATAATGTCAACTTTAAGCCATATTTGTGTTTGGTTCCATTGATAGCTAGTCCAAATGATGCTGCGAAGTCCGCTGGTCTGGTTATCTCGAAGCACACTGGGTTGCAGGAATCAGTGTTGCACTGGGAAGTGCTGACTCCTTTAATCACATTGAATTTTCCTTTGATTGTGCCAGATTGGGTAGGATGTATTTTGCGTTAAATGAGTAGGCCTGTCTCCACATTTAGTCCATTCAGCTTGATTACAGTCAATAGCTTTGCATGCATCAAAGGAGACTCTGGCACTATCCATAAGTCTCATGTTATTCTTCTCAAGAGATAATGTCTGTGTGTCCCTCCATATGTCCAGGTTTGAAGTTGTTGGTAGGGCTTTAATGTATTGACAGAAGCATAACAAATGACCCTATCCCCCACTTTGCAAGTGGAATATTTAGTCTTGTTATAAACACAACTTCCTTTTGTTCCTTTAATTATTGGACCCATGGTCTGAAGAAGGTGCGGGGGAAACAGCAGCAACAAAGTGAAAAAAAAAAAAGTAAAAACAAAGTAAAAAAAAATGTAGCAATACACAGTCTATATACTATGAACCCGAGTACCAGAGTAATCCAGTCCATTGAAGTTTTCTCCTAGTTAGATGGAAACAGTTCAACAGGCGAGGCAGGTTGAAGTTAGGCCGTCCAGCTGCTGGGCTTGACATTGGAGAGGGAAAGATGGAACAAACCTTTCGTGGACCCAAACCTTGATTCCTCCCACTTCTCACTGCAGTTGAGATGCTCAGGAGGATTTGACGAGGGTGGGACCACTTAGGGCTGGTATAGATGACAGTTCTTTCATGTAATACCACTCTCCAGGAACAATGATGGTCAGATACAGGTGGTAGGGCCTGTACTGGAATAGAAGACAAAACCTGTGCCAGATTATGCAAATACTGAGTAACTTTCTTCTCTTCTTCATTGACATTCTTGAACCTTCGTGCAACTCCCATCCACCATTTCCAAGTTTTCCAAAGCTGAGGCCTGTATTGAAATGGCCTCACCACTAGATGTCACAACCTGTCCAGCCATTGTGTACAGCCCACATCCATAAGCTTTCAAAAAAAACCTAAACACATTCTTTAACTCCTCCTTCTTGAACATTCACTTCCTTCTGTTAGAAGTAAGTCTTCATCCTGGTTCATCCAAGCCGGGAATATTATTATTAAATAAACAACATGGCGACTGCTTTGGGAAGATGGTTATAGTTTATTGCAGAAGCAGAGAGTTGGCTCTTCAGGAAAGAGCAGAGAAGAAAGAGAGTGAGCACATGGCCAGTAGCTTTTTTTATACCCTCCCTAGCTTCCTGTCTGG
>NW_015386374.1:123835-130510 GCF_001527695.2 Protobothrops mucrosquamatus | reverse complement strand
TCCTTTGTCTTGAGATCCCTGGCTCCAAACTTACTGATGGTTCTACATCTGCATTTGTATAGGCCTAGCTACTGGTTTGGGCAAAGAGATGAGGCAAGGTTTGGATTCTGCTTTTCAAAAAATGCTTTTAAAAATCCTTTTGGTGAAAAATATTTTTTCCTTTTTAATATTTCCTTCTCTGGGGCTTTGACTTCCCACACTTCTGCGTGCCATTTCTGCAGCTTCTGCACCAACTTCACGTGAGTTAATTCTTTCCCTTTTTACTATTAATCAATCTTTCTTTCCAAATTGTTGAAAAGTATCCACATTTTCCTCTCCTGAACAACCTCAGAGCCTGGCTCAGAGCCCACAGGCTTGAGCTAACTACAGGGAGGGAGACCCCCTCCCCAGCCTCCACCAACATTCTCTCTTCCCCATCTATCGTGCTCTTTTTCCCTTTTGCTACCTATTTTGCTATATTCATCTATAAATAAGTCAGGCCAAACCTTTGTCTGCAATTCTATCACTTCATGTTCTAATCAGACTAGTTCATTGAGCTTAAGAACTGGGCAGGTTTCAAATCAACTGGTTTCTTTCACCCAGCCCAGTCCTGAGCTAACACACCTTTTGCTGTTCCAGAATCAACATTCATAAAGAGATAAAAAGGTTTCTCTAAGTTGGGGAAGTTCAAAACAGGTGCTCCCAATAAAATAAACAGCAACTTCACAAGGAAAAAAAAACAAGCTTAATGAGATATTCTGAATTAATGTACTGAAAATATATGTGTGTGCAAAGACTTAAACTAGAGCATCAAGCTTTTAAAAACATTTACAAATCTAAGCAAAACACTTCAGAATCATTTCCTTTGGTTGATAGGTATATATATATATGGTTAACTAACATTCAAACCTTAAAAAAAATTCCAGTGTGTTTCAGTGCCAAGTCTTTCTCTGAGTTCTTATTTGGTTACAATCTTTATCAAACAAGCTCTTCTTTGTTCTACAGACAGCATAGCTATAATCTCTGCTGCCTCTTCGCCCCCTCCTTCCCTCCTTTCCCTCTGCCTTTGAGGCTAGAGTTAAGCAGAGAGAGAAAAAAGTTTTAAAATGATCACCCAAACCTTTCCCCTTCTCCCTTTTTCTGTCTCTTTCTTCCAAAGAAAAAAGAAAAAAAAAACCATAGCAAGACGGTAATGAAGAAGGCTAAACAAAATTAAAAAAACTGCATAGGGATCTCAGCCCCTTTTGAATTTCTCTCACTTACTTCATTCTTTCAACAAAATAGTTTTCTCTCTTCACATTCTCATGCAAACACCTTTTACTTAGTCCACCACCACAACAACAAAAATATCTGCAATTTATTGTTTCTTCCCCAGCCTGTGGTGGGGTGGGGAACTCAAACATACGCATTTGCACATTCAACATTCACATTCACTTCTATTCAAACTGCTTCCATAAACAATTTCGCATACAGATATTTCATTTTCATGCTTTTTCCAGGCAAACCATTTATTTTAAAATAAGGCTGATAATAGGGATGGTTTCCAAGGACAGTAGATGGCGCCGGTGTCTAACAGAAAGGAAATGAATGTACATCCAAAGAGCCAGATTAGAGAGGGGGAAAAAACTTGCTTTCAGTTCTTCTTTGAATTTTTATTTTCTTTCTTTTCTTCTGTAGCTGAAATTGATAAAAAGATAAGCTGGCCAGACTGAGGTGTACAAAATTTTGCAACATTGCTTTCTTGAAGATTATTTTTACTGCTACAATTTCAGTGCTTTCCAATGGGTTAACACGCAGCCTACTGGAAACAAGGCCCCTCCTCTTCCCTTAAATACTAGTTCATTTGCTCAGTGTAAATGAATGACCCCCTAGAGATTTCTCGATATCTTTCCTTTGTCCTCTCTTATGCGGGAGTCGCTTATGGGGGGTGTTTCCTGAACAGTCACACAGTTTTCAGGCATACACACACACACACACACACACTCCCCCAACCTCATCATCATTCCAGAATGCTTGTTTCTACTTACCAAATTTCTCCTGTGTTCTCATCTCTCCTATCATCACTCAGATGAGATGGAAGCCTCCTTAAATGTTCAGGATTCAGATAAACTCAGGTCTGCTGGCAGCTGGCCAGTTCAAAAGTCACCAGACACAAAGGGTCTGGGAGCGCTCTTGACTTTATACTGACCTGCTCCAGTTTTCCTGGATGTTGCTCAGTCACAACAGGACTCATTCCTGTTCGGGCTCAGAAATGTAAGGTCCCTGGCCCTTTCTTAAATTTGAGATACCATTAAAAGTCTAATCAGGCAACTCAAACAGAGGCTTTTTGAGGAAACAGCACTTTATTTTTGATCGAAATAAGTCCTGGGTGGGAACATAATCTGAACACTGGCAGCATTGCATTCAGAAGTGCCACACCTTAGAAAGTTAGTTGCATTGCTTTATAAACTTTGTTAGCCAATGAAAATCAGACAACAGAGCCATTACATCAATCATTCCTGTACACTCCCTTATTCCCTCCTCCAGCACATCTCATCCATGTACATGTTTCCCACGCTTGCATGAAATTTGTCCCTGATGCAAACACTGATTACAAAAGCGAGATAGCAATAGTTAGGCTAAACAATTTCTTTTTGTTCCAGTTACAGAACCCTTCAACCTGAAATATTTTTTCTTCATATTCTTATGAAAACAATTCTGAACAGTAACACATTTAATTGTGTAGCAGCACACAGTTATTGAATTAACAACCAAACTTAATCTCATAACTCATATTCTTAGCTCCTGGCTACAGGGCTAGGAATACAATTATTTCCCTAAACTTGTTGACCAGCATTTGATGGGACTTCAGGGTTTTATTACAGATAATCCTTGACTTATAACTATAATGTTGTTAAGCAAGGTGCCTAACCTAACCCTGCGGACCCTGAAGTGGTCATTAAGATCCTGGGAGACCTAACACAGGCCTCGCCACCCCTGACACCCCATATTCTGCTTCCTGCCTATCGGATCCCTGCAGGTCAAAGATCAAGAATGGCATGAAATTCCAAAAAACAAAAGTTAGCTTATAAAAAGAGGCAGACTAGATATTTATAGATAATGGAAATTATTAAATGTGCAATTGTATTTGTGCATAGCAATTATAACTTTGACTACATGTTCATAGTATAAATGTACATGAGTTCATGTATTTGATAACTAGGCATAAGATTCTGTTAGTATAATTTTAAACGCTTAAAGAACATACACAATTCTTTCAAAATCCAATTAAATGGACATTTTTGAACCTATTGATGCGTTCCTGGTCTACAGCTGCTATCGGCTCTATAAGTGGTTGATAACAGTTAGGGATAATGGCAACTGTAGTGTCACTTCACCTGCAAACCCCTATTGGAAAATATGATTTATATGATCAGTAAAGTGGTAATATTCCTCTCTTTTTTCTCAGTATGTCTACTCTTGAGACAGATATGATAGATAGATAGAGATATAGAGGGAGAGAGGAAAAGAGAAAGGCAATAAAAATAGAAATAGATACAATGCGAGGAACTTGTTTAATATTTTGAATATGCTGTCCCAGAAACACCCTAGGATGATTTCCTATTGCAGGGGTGCTTCCTTTAATATCCCATATGTGGCCACCAAAATTTGATTGCAAAATGGTTAATTACTAAAACTAATTTTTGCATGATTTTGAAGGTTGCAGGTGTTCAAAGACCATGAATAGGAAAAAAAACACAGCTTCCATTATACAAAACACTTTAATTTCCATTTTAACCGCACCAGCAATTTTTCACATAATGTAGAAGAACAGTTTGAAAATGTATGAAAATACTATTGGGTGAACAAGTTTCCTATGATTCGCCAGCAGAACAGAAACTCCTGACCCAGAAGGTCTCTGTCCCCACGCATCTGAAATTAAAATTTTAGGCTACAATAGAAAAACTGACCAAGTAGCTGGTATAGTTTAGGAATAATAGAGTGGATCATATGGCCTTACAAAATGGCTGCCATGGAGCTTGTTTGTTCATATGGTGGATAACTATTCACAGATAGTTGACAAAAAGGCAAACTGGTGAAATGGTTTTCTGCCTTCGCATCTAATATGGATGTTCTTTCACTCTTTAATTTATCTATTTTCTCCCGATAAGTAGACACATTATTGCTTTGCAGCTACAAACAAAATCATTTTATATGTACTTATAAGGCCAAGAAGCAATATTGGGAAGATTGTTTTAATTATTTATGAATACAGCATTCCAAGAAGCATTTTGCCCATGTATGTAGTGTCCATAGTACCCTTAAAGAAGAGTTTAAAATTCAGGAATTCATGTCACTTGTATCTTAAAAAAGAACCTTCTGTAAACCCAAACTACAGTACAGGTTACTTAATTTCCTATAGCGGAAATATTAAGATAGTTCTTTGTCTAGAAGGGAAGAGATTAATGTAAAGCTTATGCCTTAGATAATACATCAGTGGGTTTCCTGTAAAATCAAAAACAGTGTTTGACATTTCACTTTATTCTAGAGTCATTTTCAGGGCTAACTTTAAATGTTACAACCAATGTTTTGATTTCTTTTAATTCATTTCTACTTTAATTTAAAGCAATGGATACAAAGCTGAGACTGATAATACTGCTGCATTCTGAGAAAGCAGAACACAGTGAAGAGTTTTCCAAACTTGTCTGACAATAGGCCATTTTGGATATTTAGCACGCCCATTTCAGATGGGCACTCTTCATGCCAATCAGAGTGGCTTTATGTGAAGAAATAATTAAGCTTATGTATGTTGAGGTGCAGCTGGGTCTGTTTATCACTCCTTTGCCTGAAGAAAGAACCACTCAGGTGGATCATTGAAGGAGCAAATAAAGAAAGATTCATTCTGTACCATCCTAAGCCATATTGCTGCCTAAGCAAATCCAAATACACATGCCTGTCAGAACCCATATCGATCTGATTTCATACTTCCCTTGCTCTTCTTCTCTGACCCAAATTCCATTCTCTTCTCTCCCTGGGTTCTGCCATACTCCTAGAGGGGAGGGGGAAAGGATCGCGGGTTTATTGCCTTAGCTTCCTCTGTCACTACAATGAAACACTTTGTTTTCCTGCATTCCTTCTCCATTGTTACAATGTAACACTTCGCTTTCCTGTACTATTTCTCTCTGTACTTTCTTCTCCCTAAACTGTGAGCTAGCAAAAGGGGAGGAAGAAAGGAATGCAACCTCCGGCAACTGGCTTATCTCTCCACTCTCAAGAGAAGGTGCGAATAGTCATCTAAATATCACTGCGGCAACCAGAGCTGGCCTGATGTTATCTCCCCTTTCCCATGATGGACAACACCTGTGGATTGGCTGGCTTGAACTATCCGGATAAACTATGGGGTGGGATTTGCTTGGGGACACTTAACCTATCGATCTGCACGGGAAACCCTCGGATCCTGTCTAGTATGCCTGCTACCAGCTTCTCCTAATAAAAGCTCCTTTTGGAAGAGCTGCTTCCATGAGTTCTGCTTTCTTGGGATGAGGTATTGAAGTGGGTCCTGACATTAGACAGGATCTGCAATAGTAGTCAACCTGAAAGGACGGACCTTGCTGGGGGTCTCTGCAAAGTCTACCATGTCAGACACCGATGCAGAGAAGGAAGAAGCCACCATGAAGGAGGAGCCCTCCCTCCGGTTGGAACCCTGCCAGCTGTCCGGCTTCGAGACATCCTACACCTCAGAGGAAGAGGTGGTGGAGATGCGCAGCCGTAAGCCCCGCTGGTTCATGGGCATAGGAAAGAAGAAGTGGGAAAAGAAATCGAGAAAGGTGACACTGAGGCAAGGCAGCCACCAACCGGGATGGAAGCAAGAGATGGAGAGATCCCTGCACCCTAGCGAGGATGAGGAGTGCGGGGAGCAATTGAGCTGGATCCTGAAGAAGGCAATCAACCTGATGAAATCAACCCTCACCTCCCTCAAAGATGAAAAGCCTGAGCCTCCAGCCACACCATTACCTTGGGCTGCAGCAAAAGAGATACCGAGGGAGAGTCCGAAGCTGAGGCCCCAGGAACATCAGGCGGAGCAACCGAGACTGCAGTCGTCGCAGTGGCAACCCCCACTCCCCGCCGCACGGCAGCTGCTGATCGGGATGGACAATACCATAGATGATGACGTAGCCATCGATCCATCCAGACGTTCCCACCACTGGACGTGAAGTTTCAAGGAGACCCATGGTGCCTGGGATTCTTCCTAACCCAAGTCCTCAACTACATGGAAGAATACAGCCGAGACATCCTGACTAACAAGGCTCGGATCCACATCGTGCAAGTGGCCCTGGACGGCGTGGCAGCTAACTGGGTGGTAGACCTGGATGGCTGGCAGCTGACTGGGTGGTAGACCTGCATGACTTCGATGCCCCAGAGCTCCAGAACTTTTTTTTTTTTCAAAGAAATTTTATTATTTTCCATCATAAAAAGACAATCGTAAGCATAATAAACACAGTAACAAGTAAAAAAAACCCACCCACCCCCGGACTTCCCAAACCTAATCCCAGGATAATATTCATATATAAGTAAACAAATACTAATATCTCTAACTCCACAAAATATCTTAATCTACATAAAAAGATAGAAAGAATAAACAAAATAAAAAAAATCTAAAAACCTAAGTTATATTCTACCACTCTATGCTTCTTTTGAATATAAACAATCCATCTT